>NW_016820890.1:383217-399077 GCF_001698545.2 Rhinopithecus bieti | reverse complement strand
AGGTAATTTATTTATGAAATTACACCCCTCTTCTTTAAAATATGAACATGTATTTTTTGGGAGGATATGTTTTAATAAAAAAGAGAAGGTTAGAACTAATTAGACTGTAGGTTCAAATCTTGTGATCTGGACATATTTCCTTATCTATAAATTAGGAGTAATTTTTATATAAGGATTAGTTTTAATATCATAAATAAATTACCTAATATACTATTAGAAATGACTGCTCACAAATGCTAGTTTCCTAACATCATTTTTCACCTCTTTCTGCCCCTCTTTTTTCTTGCCACCTTCCAAAAAAAACATGTAGTAAATTGTAGATTTCATCCTTTACATAGTTGGAAAATCAAGTGGTGTGACAACAAGTATACTGTCCATTAAACAAATAGAAATTTGTTTAGATCCACCCTGCTTCAACAGAAACTGATGTGTCTGTAAGGTCTTTAATGGCCAATTAATTCCAGATGGGCATAAAAACACTTCCTTGACCAACAGCTTAAAAATCTAGTCATTGATCATATAAATAAAAGGAGTATTGCTAGTAAATGGTTAGTCTTCTGAAAATTGAATTTTATATTCTTAGTATTGTTTTACTGAACTTAACATTTTATTTAGCAAAATGCTTCCTTCAGGCCCATTAATATTTATAACATAAAAGATCATTAAATTTAAATCAGATATTTAGTTATATGTGTTTATAATGGTGCTATTATTAAGTGTTTATGGTGACTCCATGTCATTAATTCTAATACCAGTTCTGGATTATCAATCATGTTGAAAATGGAGTTGGGTAGGGTGTTTTTTTTTTTTTTTTTTGGAAAATAGACAAAGAATAGTGTTTAAAAATGTTAATGATATGGACCTTCTACAAGAAGGTATGGAATAAGTTCTGGCTCAGTAGAAGCAGTCTGTCATGATAAAGTTTTTTGATGAAATGTATTACAAAGTAACTAAATAATTCCTACTATCTGTTAGGACCTATGTTTCCTGATTAAAAATAAACAAACAAAAAATGGAACACTATTATCATCTGTACCTGTCCAACCCCCCATCACAGTAGTAGATAGGACATTCAAAATGATATAGAAAAATACTTATCACCAGGTGTGGTGGCTAATGCCTGTAATTCCAGCATTTTGGGAGCTTGTGGCAGGCAGATCACTTAAGCCCAGAGGTTTGAGACCAGTTTGGACAATACGGTGAAACCTCATATCTATCATATGATCAAAAATATCTTTTATACATATATATTTATATATATATATATGTCATATATTTTCACATTTTCAGGTATCTTTTTAGCAAAACCCTACTCCTGGTACCAATCTACTGTGTTAGTTTGTTTTCACGATGCTGATAAAGGCATACCTAGGACTTGGCAATTAACAGAAGAAATATATATATATGTCATATATATATATATATGTCATATATATATACACAGATATATACTCAAACCTTGTGTCATAGATATATATACCCAGCCAGGTGTGGTGGCATGTGCTATAGTCCCTGCTACCTGGGAGGCTGAGGTGGGAGGATCACCTAAGCCTCAGAGGTAGAGATTGCCTGCAGTGAGCTGTGATCATGCCAGTGCATCCCAGCCTAGGTGACAGAGTGAGACCCTTTCTCAAAAAACAAAAAGAAAAAAAGAAAGAGAAAGAATGGGAAAAAAAGAAAGAGAAAAAGAAAAATACATATCATTCTCTTTCTTAAAATAATTCTTTAGCTTTAGCTTCATAGTTCTTTAAGGACATCCAGTCTCTGCTCCCACTACTGTTATTTTCACACTATAAACTTCAGTGATTTGAATCTACTATTTGCATTTTTAACCTATTTTGATCTATTGCATCCAAAATTTTTCACAATATCATTCCTCTGCTTGAAACATTCTTTCAATCCCTATTTTATCTGACTAACTTTCTGACTTTAGTTCTTGTTTTTAATGCCATTTATCCTAGAATATCTTCAATTATCCCAGGTGAAAAGATGTGCTGTTCATGCTTTGTATTTTGACAATACCTCATACTACCATTATCACAGAATATTTCACACTTTATTATAATCATGTATTAGTATTTGTTTCCTATTAAATTTTAAATGCCACAAGACCTTGGAAAAGTGTTTCATTCATTCTTATATTGCTGAGATAGGCCTAGCCCAGTGTTTGACACAAAATATAGAGTTTCCAATAAATAATGGAGACTTCTGATCCAAATAGCACGTCACAGACATGATTTTTCCTGGGCCATAGACAACCAAAGATGAACTCAGAAAGGTTTAAAAAGGAAGGTATATTAGTTAGTGATCCCAGGACAAGAAATAAACAAACAAACAAGAAAACTAACAACAAAAAACACAGTACAAGTTTCTTACAAGTCTACCCAAGAGAAGAACTGACCAGGTTCAGCTTTCCTCTTTCCCAAACTAGCAAAAGAAAGTAGACCAAGTAGTCTCATTTCTTTCTCCCTACTCAACACCTCCACCCCCACTCAAGGTCAAACAGGAAGAAATTCAGTTGTCAACACCAGGCAAGCAAGGCAGAATTGTCAAAAAGTAATCAATTGGAATACCTCCTAATAAAAGAACATCAGTGGTAGCTCACGCTTATAATCTCAACACTTTGGGAGGCTGAGACTGGTGGATTGCGTGACTTCAGGGGTTTGAGACCAGCGAGGCAATATGGCAAGAGCTTGTCTGTACAAAAAATACAAAATTTAGTCAGGAGTGGTGGCAAGTTCTTGTAGATCCAACTACTCAGGAAGCTGAAGTAAGAGTATCACTTAAGCCTGGACTGTGGGGGTAGCAGTAAGACAACGTCCCACTACTGCACTCCAACCTGGGTGACAGAGCTAGACTCTGTCTAAAATAAAATAAAGCCACTAGGAGAAATATTCTAATTTTCCATTGGGTCTGATGCTTTCCTTTCTCAACCAAAGACCAAGCAAAGCTCAGAAGCAGCCACAAGAGTGACTCTGGTACAACTATACATTGCAGTGCTCTTTGTCCCCATGGGTTAGAGATTGACTTCTCTCACCTAGTAGCAACAGACAGCCTGGCCAAATGAAGATTCTTCTATCCCTCAAGTAGCACTAACAGGAAACTGGGAGCTCTACCAGCATGAGATAAAGAAAGCAGATAAAATAGTACTTCAAAGACTGAAAATGACATTGGCATTGGCAGAAACAACGCACAAGATAAAGCCAAGACGTACATGCAAAACCTAAACAGGGCGACTTCCTGCTAAAGCTTTAAATACAACCAAAAGTCTCCTATAATAGATTAAATATCTACCATACAAATAAAATTGTCACCCATTTGAATAAGAATTAGGAAAAATCAAAATTGAATGAGCAAAAGCAATCAACTCATGCTAACACAAAGATCAATAAAATGCTTGAATTTTTGGATGAAGATTTTAAAGCAGCCATCATAAACACAATTCAATAGATAATTACAAATTCTCTTCAAAGTGTGAACCCTGAAAATCTGAGACAGGCCTCAGTTAATTTATATATTTAATCGAAGTTGAGAATGCCCACCCGCCCATGACACAGCATCGGAAGGTCCTGATGACATGAGCTCAAGGTAGTTAGAGCACAGCTTGGTTTCATACATTTTTGGGAGACATTAAACATCAATTAACATATGTAAGATGAACACTGACTCCCTCTAGAAAGGCGGGACAACTCAAATCAAAAACCGGACAACTCAAGGTCAAGGTCATAGGTAGATAAGAGACAAATGGTTGCATGCTTAGGAGTTTCTAGTTAGCTTCTCCAAAGGAGGCAATCAGATATAGATTTACGTCAGTGACCAAAGGGATAATTTTGAGTAGGCTGGGAGGCAGGTTTCACCTAAACAGTTCCCAGCTTGACATTTCCCTTTAGCTTAGTGATTTCAGGGGCTCCAACTATATTCCTTTCACAAAAACAAAAGTTAGAAAAATTTAGCAAAGTAATAGAAGTTATAACAAAGAAAGTGAAAGTATGCAATTGAAAAGGACTACAGTGTCAAAACATTTTTAATAAAGACATTTGATGGGTGGACTTAGGAGTAAAGTGGAGGAAATAAAAAGATGAAATCAGTAAACATGAAGAAAGACCAATAGAGTTTACCAAATCTGAACAACAAAGAGAAAATATACTGGGAAAAAAAAATCAACAGAGCCTCAGAGACCGGCAGAACAGGAACAGCAGCCAAAAATCAAACCTTGATATCAGAGTTTAAGGCGGCAAGAAAAAAGACAATGGGACTGAAAGAATATTCAAGAAAATAATGGCTTAAGACTTGCCAAATTTGGCAAAAAAATAAATGTACATGTGAAAGAAGCTGAACTAAACGCAATAGAATAAAGTCAAAGAAATACATATTTTAAGACACATAATAATTAACTTCTGAAGGCTACAGGCAAAGAGGATATGATGAAAGCCAACAGAGAGAAAAATCTATTTGAATGCCAGTGAATTTCTTATCTGAAACTATGGAGACCAAAGGAATTGACATAATATTTTGCAAGTGTTGAATAAGAAAGATCTGCTATAAATTTTATTTAGCAAAACTATTTTCAGGAATGATGAGAAAATAGACATTATCACGTGAAGAAATAGAATATGTAACTATCCTTAAGAAATGTCTAAACAACGTTCTTCAAAACAGGAAAAGAAAAATGAAGCAATCTTAAAGTATTAGAAAAAATAAAATAATACACATGTGAGTAAATAAAATAAACTTTTCTTACCTTTTCTAGAGACAAAGAGATGTAACACCATCTGATATGACAATAATATTTAAAAGTAAGGAAGATAAAGAAAGATGAATAGAAGTAAGGCTTTCTAATTTTACTTGAAGTTGTAAATTTTGATTTTAATACTTTGATAATCACGTATGTATGGAAACATTTAGAGCCACCATTAAGAAAATTATCAAAAGTAATACATCTAAATACATTATAAATAAATAAATATAAAACTCTAAAAAATGTATACGTAATGCAGAGAAGGGCAAGATAAAACAGAAAATAATTAATACAATGCAGAATTAATCACTAATAGATAAATAACTACCTGTAGTATAAATGACCTAAAATAACAATTATAAAGCACAGATTCAGAGAGGATTAAAAAAATAGGTCCCAACTATATACTGTGTAAAAGTATCCATCTTATTAACAACATAAAATCTCCCAAACAAAATCTTCAGATCCAGAGGCTTCTTCAAAATATTTTAACAAGAATTAATATCAACTGTGTAAAATCTATTCCAGAAAATGAAAAAAAAGAAGAAAGTAATCTAAAACAGAAATTCCCAACTAAAATTCTATATCAACAAAAATACTATGTATGAAGAACAAAATAAACACATTTTCTGCAAAATCAAAGTTGAAAGTAATCATTTCTAGCATAGCTACAATATAAAAACAGCTAACAGTTCTTGAGTTAAAGAGTAACAGCCCAGATCAAAACAGGGTCAAGCAAGAAGGAAAGAACACAAAAAAGGTGTAACTACATGAGTAAATATTAAAATACACTTTGTTATTTTTATAATATTTATGTAGGCATAAATTATATATCTATGTATTTAAAGTTTAATTTTTTAAAGCAATAATAATAAACCTTTGGTTTCAGGGCAGACATCAAAGTAAAATAATAAGAATGTAAACTATGATAGAGATAAATAGAATTGTATTATTATTTGTTTTTACATTGTGGAGTAGATTATTATTTAAAGGTATATTGTGATAATTCAAGTCTAGATACAATCTTTCAAGTAATCAGCAAAAGAAGATGTAGAGAAAGGCAGGAAATAGATAAGATGAAATAGAATTTCAGTAACTAAAAATTAAAAATTACTTTACCCAAAGCAAGACAGGAAGGTAAGGGAGAAAAAGCAGATGAAGAGTGAGGAGAACAGATAGCAAGACCTGTATGTAACACAGCTAAACAATAACTATTATTAAACATAAGTGGAATAAATGCTGCACTTCAAAGCTAGATATTGTTAAACAGCATAAAAAAGCAGAACTGTTATTTACAATACAATACATTTTACTGCATATTGTTTGTGCTAAACATGCTTTTAACATGCAGCAAAAGAAGGATTGAAAGGAAAAGGGTGGGGAAAATATCACATAATCATTAAACAGAAGAAAGGGAAGTAAGAATCAAGTATGGGATTATGAGAAAGTAGAAACTAGAAGGTGAAATTGCTGAATTTGTGTACTGTGATCATGTAAGAGGAATGTTAGCATGAGAAGGAAGCTTAAAAAGGAAGAGTTGCAACGTGGCTATGAAAAACAATACAATCAAGAAAATACGTGAAGTTCTTAAACTTGTATTGCACAATAACATAAATATGAAAATGAGCATTGCATTGTTTTTATTTTAAATTTAACTGAATGACAAAAGTTGCTCGTATTTTTTATACATTCTCACAGAATATTTCTCACAGATTTTATCTCAATTGAGATGAACAATTCTCAATTATTTGTTATCACTGTGGAATGAATAAAACCTTTCAGCTGCAAGAAAATCAGGTTCGTCATATTGTATCAGTATGATATTTAATAGAAATAAAATTACTTTTATTTTGTGGTTGAGTGTGATTTATAAAAAGAGACCTCATATTTCTGTATAAGACAATGCTGGGCACACAATAGGAATTCTATGAATATTTGTGATTTTCAATGTAATTTGAATTCTCTTTCTTATGAAGTTCCCAAGGTCTGATTTAATAACCCCTTGATACCATGATCACTACTTATTAAAACATATACTACGTTTTTCTAGTTTACAGTAGAAATTCAACTAAAATGTCATTAAAACACACAGATGGATTGATGTAATATAGTACAATTGTAACGAAAACTAAAAAAAAAAAAAAAAAAACAGGAATGAAGAATAATCAAAACCATAAGAATAACTGGTTCTTATGTGGAGATTATATCAAGTTCCCACAGAACTTTCTTTATTCTCCAGATTAATGAGCATGTGCAATTTCACTTTCCATGGTTTCAGTTATCCGAGATCAGTCATGGTCTACAAATAATGTAATGAAACATTCTAGAAATAAACAATTCATTCATTTTGATTCATGCACTGTTCTGAGTAACGTGATGAAATCTCACGCCGTTTCCTCTCTATCCTACCCAGGAAGTGAATCCTCCCTTTCTCCCGTGTGTCCACACTGTCTACATTACCCACCTATTAGTAACTTAGTAGGCTGTTTCTTTTTATCAGGTCGACTGTCGTTGTATTACAGTGCAGTTTGAGATGTGATACAGCTGGTATCACAGTGCAGGAAAAGTGCTTAGTTAAGATGGAAAAGACATTAAATCTGTGGGTAGAAGACATGAACAGAAACGTGTTCCAATTGATAACAATGGAGTTTCATACTATACATAGTTTCAACCGGGAGTCTTGGAATGTATCTTCTGTGGATAAGCGGGGACAAGTCTCCAGTAATCTCATTATATTTGTGATACTTTTGCAGTACTTACTGTAAAATGGTAATTATGACTTGAAGAAACATAGTAACCCATTTATGACTAAAGTACTACCTGTATCTGTTGTATTATGATACTATTTAACATGGAGAATTCCGGAAGATAATATTGTTTGTATATCTTGCGTCATTAAAGAAAACTGATTATTTTAGAGAGCTAATGCCTTGAACAGTTATAATTTCATTCCATAATGCTGTCTTCATAGACAAATATAAACAGGGATCATATTTGAGTTTTTTAGAAAACTAAGTGACATTTTAAATCAGACTGCAATACACTAAAAAACTAAAAGCAGTAGTGAAAAGTGTTATAAAATAATTTTATTGGCTTTTAGAATGTTTAACATATTAATTTTATAATTTCTTTCATACAGCATTCAATTTCCTTATTATTTTCTATAAACTTTCTATTAAGATAATAAAGTGGTTTATTAAAATCTTAGAAATTCTGAGTATTTAACCTCTACCAATATTCTCTGTAATACCACAAAACAGGAATATGTGTATAAAAGTACATTTTAACCATAACCTAAAACACATGAGCGAATACATACAAACAATAAAAGATCGTCATAGAAGAAAGCAAGCTATTAATGAAGTGAATAGACTATGATCCTACCAAAATAATTCATTACTAGTAGGAAATTGAGGCGGAAAGAGTGACTGTAATGATTTTTACAGCTTCACTGAAGTGTAAGTTGCAAACCATAAAATGATCCCATTTTAATTATATACAGTTTAATGACTTTCAGTAAATTTAATGAGTTTTACTGCAATCCTCATAATCTAAATTTACATTATTTCCATACCCCCCCAAAAAATATGATATCCATTGTCAGTCAGCCCTTATTCTCAACACTGCCCAGGCCATTGCCAGTCCACTTTCTGTAGTATATATTTATCTTTCCTCAATACTTTGTATGTATGCAATATGTAATCTTTTGCAAGTGTTTTCTTTATCTTCGCATAATATTTCTAAAATTTATCTATTTTATATGTACCAGTAATTTCTCCCATTTTATTTTCAAATATTAATCCATTGTATGGACAAATCATAAAATTGGTATCCATTTGTTTACACTTGTGACCATTATAAATAACATTGTTATGAACATTCACATCTCAGTCTTTGTAGGAGATAACACTTTTTTTTTTCCTTTTAGGTAAATACCTAGAAATGCAATTCCTGGGTTTTATGATAAAACTCTGTTTAACGTGTTAAAAAATTGCCAAACTGTTTTCCAAAGTGGGTGTACCATTTTAGACTCCCAGCAACAATATATGATGGTTTCAGTTTCTTCTCATTCTCACCCAAATTTGCTATTGTCTGTCCTTTTTTATTATAACCATTCTTGTGGATATAGTCATTCAAAAAATGTAGCCACTATAGAGTCAAGCACCACTGAACTATACAATATCAAATCATATTATTTGTTACTTTTCTCTTGTATTTTGCTTTTAACATATAAAACAAAATAAACAGTTTTTTTTTTTTTTTTTTTTTTTTTTTTGAACAGCGCCAGGAGTCTTGCTCTGCCGCCCAGGCTGGAGTGGGCAGTGGCCCGGCTCTCCAGTGCTCACTGGCAAGCTCCGGCCTCCCAGGCGTTCAGGTGGGACGCCATTCTCCTGTCTCAGCTCGGCCGAGTAGCTGGGAGCTACAGGCGCCCGCCTCGTCCCCGGCTAGTTTTTTATTTTTTTTTTAAGTACAGAGACGGGGTTTCACCGTATTAGCCAGGATGGTCTTGCCGATCTCCTGACCTCATCGATCCGGCCCGTCTCGGCCTCCCAAAGTGGCTGGGATTACAGGCTTGAGCGAGCCACCGCGCCCGGCCAAAATAAACAGTTTTTATCCAAGTTTACTACTTCCACTCTTAACCATATGTATCTATAGAAGCAAGTTTTCAGAGATTAATGTCAGACAGTATGCTTTGCTGGCAATACTTTGACTACTTGGTAACTACCCATAAGGACACTAATCTCTCTTATGTTGCTATAAAAAATACAAAGGTTGTGTTCTGATCAGTTTGCAAGATGGGCAGTACATTAGGGCCAGATGGGTAACACTCAAGGGGACATATGTTGTTCATCAAGGACTACAGGTAATTATGTTTCTAGTGAAGTCTTTTAAACGGTTGGAGTTGAGCTTCTGCCCTGTTTTTCCAAACTTGAAGCTCCAAATTTCACATATCAAAATCTTAACCTTTAAAACTCTTGCAGCAGCTATATAAAAATTGATTTTATAAGAGGAATGTCCATACTCATTAACTGCTGGCAGTGACATCTTTTCATAAGTTATATATGCATCTTGTATATAAAGTTATCTATTAGTACCACCTAAGCACTTAACAGATATTTGATGAGCCAATCTGCATCATTTCTCTTTTATTTGTCTTTGGATTTGCACACTTTAAAGACTACTGTATGTATCAAAATAGAGATAGAAGTTAGCTGGTTAACATAATCAGACCACTCTAACATTATCTATGATCTCTTATTATTTTTTTAGAAGAGCCAAAACTTTTTCAGTTTTTGATATTCTAGGGCTCTGAAACACTGTTGATAGGTAGAGATGCAGAATAATTTTTTATTATTATTTCATTCTGTCAAGTACTTGAGTACCTACTACATGCTGGGTATTGTCCAAGATATATGGGCAAAAGTACTGTGTTCATGTTTTCTTACATAGTAATGTTTTCATAAAGCTTGTAACAGTGCTTCAGGCATGAGATACTGTGACTGGTATACAGGTGGTAAAAATGAAGCTGTGAACAATGTTCAGATTAAAGATATAGTCATACTGATACTAGTCCAATGTCCTATGGTTGTCATTTGGGAAGTTGACATTGAAAAAGCAAGCCAGATATGTAAACACACACACACACACACACACACACACCAGTAATTTATATACTGGAGATATAAAATAGTGGTTATTATCTAATTAGAGAAACTAGGGAGCAGTGCTAAGTCCTACCAAGAAGGACAAGATTAAAAAATTGATACTAAAGCCATTGAACAAATTAGAAATAGATCTATAGCTTTGTATTTAAAAAAATTATAGATTACAGGCCAAATCTGTAAAATAAAAAGCAGTATAATGAAAATCTGTTCTGCTTACCTTAGCAATCAGTTTATGATGCAGTTACTTCAGAACCTGAATATTCTGTTTCACATATAAAAACTAGGTAAAGAGTCTGTTTTGTACAATCCATGTCAACTGCTATCAAAAACAGTAAAACAATCCTCTTACAACTGTTAAGCTGTAAACTTTTTTACTTTAGGAGACACAAAATATTTATCTTTTTCACCTCCAAATCTAGAATTTGGTGACATATTTTAAGAATTTAATAAGCATTTACTGATTTATAGAAATGTGAAGTTTCAATTTCTTTTTAATTCTTCATAATTTGACCAGCCTCCTAGCACCTTCATATACATAGCTGTAATACCAAGAAGAAGGACAAATTTATCAAATATATGAAGATTGCTTACAGGTAGCTCTCTCTTTCTCTCTCTCTACATATATATATAAATATATGTGTATATATATGTATATATACACATATGTAGTAAACACATGTATATATAGTGTGTGTGTATATATATGTATATATATTTAATTTTTAAATTTATATCACCAATTTAGGCCAAATAATTTCATACTGCAAGAAAGCACAAGTATTTTATTACTCAGCAGTCTACTCTGTGATTTTCCATATGCTAAATAGTTAACAAAGAAAGAAATGTACTCTTGTTGAATATTATGTTCACAGACACAATGTGTACCCTAATTTTCTTTTCTTTTCTTTTTTTTTTTTTTTTTTTTGAGACAGAGTCTCACTCCATCGCCAGACTGGAGTGCAGTGGTGCGATCTCAGCTCACTGCAACCTCCATCTCCCAGGTTCAAGCAATTCTCATTCCTCAGCCTCCCGAGTAGCTGGGACTATAGGCTTCTGCCACCACACCAAACTAATTTTTGTATTTTTAGTAGAGAGAGGTTTTCTCCATGTTGGCCAGGAAGGTCTCTATCTCTTGACCTCATGATCTACCTGCCTCGGTCTCTCAAAGTTGCTGGGATTACAGGCATGAGCCCCCACGCCTGGCCTGTACCCTAAATTTTAAAGAAAATTGATGAAGATCACAATGTAGAGCACTTTGTTTCTAACAAGAAAAACAATGTGGACATCTCCAAAATGATGCAGATTGCAGACATTAATAACAACCAGTGTGCATTTCCATGGTCCAGTAGTTGTTGGTACTTGATTTCAAGAAAATCACGTTCCTCCTACAACCTTTTCAGTGTATCTGTGTAAACTTGACAGTAACCTTAAATCTTTTTGACAACTACTTCCCTTTTCTTTCAGTGGTCAGTTAGTTGCAGTTCAAATAGTATCACACAGAAAGGTAATTTCCAATTTCTCTCATTCTCTAAACTCAAATGCAGTCATTTAGAACAAAGCTAAATGTTGGATCAGAAATGCTAAATCTTCCCAAATGGATGTACAATCAGCTGAATAAGTAATCAGAAATGCAGTAGGAAACAGTGAATCCATTTCATTTTTAACATAGAAATCACCTTGACTTTTAAATTGTTCTAGACTTTATTGTTTAATAGTGGAGGAGAAGGAATTTCTTCTGTGATAGGAGAGCAGATTGAGATTACACAATTAAAGATAAAATGAAGACAAATAGCTCAACTTAGGTTAGGACTTACTTGACGAATGGATGTGACGTGATTATTAATATTCAGAGAATTTCACATTGCTACTATTTTGCAAAAAATTTCTAACAGTAAAAGTAGAAATTTCCAGTATATCTTCCTTAATGAAGTAATTGTGTAATGTGTGTGTATGAGATATTTCAAAAAAAATTACAAACTCCCAATATATATCTATCACTTTGGTAGATGTATAAGCTCATTTTAAAATCTGTATAAACAAATCACTGTTCAATTTGGTTAGCTATAAAAGTAGATGTAGTTTAATATATTTGTTGAAATAGAATAGCTTTGCATTCTGTATCTCCAATGTATTAGATGAAAAGTTTTGGTCAATCCTCTTAAATATTTGATCGTGAGATATAAAATAGGCAGAGATACTTCCTACACGTTGTGTCAATCACACATAAAGAACACAGTATAGTCCAAAAATACAAACATAAAGTACTACACTGCTAACATTTCCTTGTACCCTTCTTTGCCATTCCAAACATTTATACATGGCTCACGCTGTTTCCATCATCTGCATGGTATATCTTTCCATCTCATTATTTAAATTTTCCTTGGGAAACAATGTTGTTTTGCAGTGCTGAATTCTCCTCTGGAAAATACTCACCACCTCCATGCTACTGTAACACCTCAGGGGAATCCATTTTTACTTCATTTATCAGATAATACTGAAATTTTCCACTAATGTGTCACTCTTCAACTGAATCTGGAATATCTTTAAGTCACACTTACCATGTCCTATTTACATTTTTGTCTCTAGACTTCAACAATAAAATCTAGTACACTGCAGGTACTCCTTAATGTTAAATAAACAATTATCCTAGGATTGGAAATAGAGCCAGAGTAAAAGATGTAAGCAGTGGTTGAATCAACTTTAAGCTTGTATTTTCTCTTTTCCTTCTAGAAAAATTTTTGAAAATAATTTTACATTAATTTTACTGCTATTCTAAGGAAGAAAAGTATTCACATTAATATTAAGATGAAGATCAGGTCTATATTAAGGAACACACTGGATATTGTTTAAACATTTCACTGTTTTTTTTGCTCTGATTGGTCTGTAGAGTTCAATACCACCATTCAATTTAAGAAAAAAGATAAAATGAGTTGTCGTGAACTATTGTGACAAAATATTTTGAACTATATTATTTATTTTATTTGTATTTATTTTTAATCTTTCAGTCAGTGTCTTACATTCACGTATTTGTTATTCAGGATAAACAAGGCACAATAAGCAATCATTTATGTTTCTTAAAGAGTATTTACCTCACACATTTTCTTCCAGATAACAATTACAGAACTCATACTCAGTGATGAAATAATGAGTCATTTCCATAAATATTTTTAAATTTAGTGTCATAACATAATACTGATACAACTGTTGCAAATCCATAAAATCATGGTATTTAATGATGAAGTATTATGATTTGAGGTTTACAGCTACATACAATTTGTCCATTAATTTTGATTTATATTAATCATAAATAAATTAGTTGAAATAATAAAATACTAAGAGCCTCCTCTGTTAATTTTAGACTATTACTTTACATTCTTTCAAATACATATAAATCACACACAAAAAGATCAAATCTAAACCCAAATATTTTTGTTTCCTTTGATATCTCAAACCTGCTGAGTTGAACATAAGACCCAATAAATCAGGCTTAGCCCATAGTAGAAAAAATGTCTGTAAGTTTTGTAGAAAGGACCCTTTTGTTTGAAAAATTGGCAATTCCTAATTGTCCTGCATGTCCTGGCAAAAGATCACACTTTATATAAGGATGTTTGGCATTACTTGCTGGAATGTCTTGAACTAAATCAATAAATCAGCATTGGCAATTCGATTACTGGAACGGAGTGCTTTTCCTAAATATGACAGTGTGTAAACCAGACACCACATAAAACAAGTAGATGAAGCAGGTGTGAGACAGACTCAGAATTGGAAGACTGCCCTCTAATCAGCACCATCACGGTTTTATTATCTAACCAGAAACACATTTTGTTGATATTTAAACTTTCTCCCCCTAGATTAACTTCTGCCAACTGGATACAGTTCAGTGAACATAATGGCCATAGCTATTCCAGTCTCAGGTAACTGATTGGCATTATAATCTATTTGGTATCTAAAGCTTTTCTCTGCTTACATACAAAGATATTGACACAGCCATGCAACTTTAGCTATTTCTTAGGCTCTTTATACAGAACAATCTAGAAATAAATGACTCTTTTATTTTTTTACATAGAACTTGTTTTAAAAAAGAATTGAGATAATAATCAGAGAAATAAAATGTAATCATTAATTTGCTTTTCCTGAATGTCTTAGTCCATTTGTGTTACTATAGAGGAACACCTGAGTCTGGGCAGTTTATAATGAAAAGAGGCTTATTTTGCTCACTGTTTTGCAAGTTGTACAAGAAACACGGTGTCAGCATCTCCTTCTGGTTGAAGACCTCAGGAAGCTTCCAAGGGAAGGTGAAGGGGAGCCTGTGCGGACAGATCACATGGCCAGAGAGGGAGGAAGAGAGAAGGTGCCAAACTCTTTTTCACAACCAGATCTCGTGGAAACTACAAGTGAGAACTCAGTCACTACTGGGAGGACAGCACTAAGTCATTCATGAGGGATTTGTCTCTATGGTACAACCACCTCTTGCCAGGGCCTAGTTTCAGCATTGGGTGGGAATAAAATTTCAACATGAGACTTGGAGAGGACAAATATCCAAATTATATCACTGAAGTAATGAGTCCAAACAAGGAGTTTATAAATTAATGTCTATGAAACAGTCATGGATTATAAAAGCCTTAATAGATATTGAAGTGATAGTAATTATATCTACACAAGAAGCGACAAAAAATATATTGACTGTGATCATTTATATCTCTGAGTTGGATGTTGTAAAGAAATAGTAAAAAGAGGCTTCCATGGCTCTTCATCTCATCATATATTCAACAGATATATTCGGTTCTCCATAAGCATGCTTCTTTTTTAGGCCATGGAAACACTCACTAGTAAAACGCGACCGACTTTTTATCTTCACATCTTTGCGAACACTTCATATTATAAGACATTTTAGTTTTAGTAATTCTGCAGTGTATCAAATGGTGTGTCATGATTTCAGTTTGAATTCCCATGATGATTAAAGATATTGAGCATCAATTTATACATTTACTGGGCAACTATAAATTTTTATAATTTGTGTATTCATATAGTTTGCCCATTTCTATTGGGCTTTCTGCTGCATTATTATTAATTATTTGTAAGAGTTTTACATATTTTTTATAGCTACACACACACACACACACACACATACACACATATAGTGCTCTACCAGCCTGTTGTTTGCCTTCTCATTTTTAACAATGTCATTGAAGAAAGATTTAATTTTAATTTTGGCTAATTCCTGTTTTTGAACTTTTTATTTTATAAATGCTGTTTTTTATTACCTGTTCCAAGATCATCAACATTTTCTTTTATTTTTCCTCTAGAAATTTTGTAATTTTGTCTTAATATTTATATCTCTAATCCACTTTTATTTGGTTTTGTACATGGTTTGAGGTAGGCTTTCAATTAATCGATTTTTTTTTAACTGAATTACCTTGACATCTTTGTTAAAATTATTTGAACATGGCCGGGCG
>NW_016820890.1:375875-382981 GCF_001698545.2 Rhinopithecus bieti | reverse complement strand
CGAGACGGGCGCATCACGAGGTCAGGAGATTGAGACCATCCTGGCTAACACGGTGAAACCCCGTCTCTACTAAAAATACAAAAAAAAAAAAAACCTAGCCGGGCGAGGTGGCGGGCGCCGGTAGTCCCAGCTACTCAGGAGGCTGAGGCAGGAGAATGGCGTAAAACCCGGAAGGCGGAGCTTGCAGTGAGCTGAGATCCGGCCACTGCACTCCAGCCCAGGCCACAGAGCAAGACTCCGTCTCAAAAAAAAAAAAAAAAAAAAATTATTTGAACCAGGCCGGGCGTGGTGGCTGAAGCCTGTAATCCCAGCACTTTGGGAGGCCAAGGTGGGCAGATCACGAGGTCAGCAGTTAGAGACCAACCTCACCAACATGATGAAACCCCGTCTCTACTAAAAATACAAAAATTAGCCAGGCATGGTGGTGGGCGCCTGTGATCCCAGATACTCAGGAGGCTGAGGCAGGGGAATCCCTTGAACCCGGGAGGCGGAGTTGCTGTGAGCAAAGATTGTGCCACTGCACTCCAGTCTGGGCAACAGAGTGTGTCTTTGAAACTGTATCTGTGGGTCATTTTATGTACTTTCTATTCTTTTGAACTGATTTATATGAAAATTCTCACGTCAATGTACACTCTCTTGATTGTTGTGCCTTTATAGCAAAACATGACATCAGATAGCTTTCTTCTTCATCTTGAAAATCACTCTGACTATTCTGGCCCCTTTGCATTATGAGACAGCATTTAGAACTAGTATAATAATTTTTACAAAATATGAGTTGGGATTTTCATTGCTATTTCATTGATCTATAGATCATCTTGTGAAAACTCTGGTCTTAACAATATTGAGACTCTCAACCCATTTACATAATGTATCTGTTTGGACTTTTAATATTTTTTCAGCAATATTTTGTAACTTTCAGCATATGTCTCACAAATATTTTGTTAAATTTATAAGTTATCCTTAGGTATATTTTCCTGTTATTGTAAAAGCTAATGCATATTAGAATTTTATTTTATAATGATTCACTGCTAATGCCTAGAAATTGTACCTTTTTTTAATCTTAACCTTAGTTTTTACAAAATTGCTAAGTTAATTAATTTCAGTTTTCATTAAATACTTAAAATATGTTATTTACATGATCATATTGTCTAAAATAAAGGGAAGAAAATTATTCTAATTCTGCTCCAAACTTTCTTTTTCTTGCTTTCTTGTGCTGGCTAGGACTTCCAGTAGAAAATAGAATGGAAGTGATAAGAATATATATCCTCGCAGTTGTTCTGTTTTGGGAGGTTAATCTTTCAGTCTTTCACCATTAAGTTACAATATGAACTGAAGATTGTTCAGGGATACTATTTAGATTGTGGAGGAAATCTCTCCTATTACTTTCCTGAGAACTTTTACTAAGCATGAATGTTGAATTTTGTTTTTACAAATGCTTTTTATGAATCTATTTATATGAGCATATAATTTACTTTTTTAGTTTGCTAATAAGGTGATTTATATTATTTTAATGTTAAACCAACTGGACAAATAAATCCATTGTCATTGTAGTGATTGTCTTTGCTATATATTGCTGGATTAAATTAGTTAAAATGTTTTGAGAATGTTTTAACTAATTCATGAAATATATTAGTGCACAATTTTCTTGTAACAGCTTTGTTTAGTTTTGGTATCTGGATAATCCTGACCTTATGAAATGAATTAGGAAGTGTACCCTTTTCTTTTCTGAAAGAATTTGTATAACATCGGTACTATTTCTTCTTTAAATATTTGATGGAATTATCCAGTGAAGCCATCTGTGCCTAGTGTTTTTCTTGTAGAAAAAAAATCTCATCCATAATTCAATTTATAATTCTCATAAACCTATTCAGATTTTAAATTTCTTCCTGTTTCTGTTTTGATAACTTGTAAGTTTCAGATTATTTGTCCATTTCTTCTAAATTGTAAAATATATTGGTATAAAATTTTATATTTCTTTTATTCTTCCAAGATCTTTAGTAAATATGGTGATGTCTCCATTTGCATTCTTAATAGTGATATTTTGGTTTCCTTCTACTTTTACATGATTGATAAAGCTGGAATTTTATTAATTTTATTGACCTTTCAGAAGAAGCAATTTTGGTTCCAACAATTTTATTTTAGTCTGTTCTGGAATCCAGGAAAACATATAACCTGTCAGATGAACATACATTTTTCCTCTCAGATGGAAACATAAATGGTTCTGAAGAATCAAAGGCCTTTCTTGCTTCCAGGGACATAAATTTCAAACTGTATTTCAGCCTCGCTCAGAAGGTGGAAAATAAATGGCATCACTACAGTTATCTGCCTAAATGACTAAAAGTACATTTTTTCACGTCATCCCTAGTTGGTCTGTGTGATTGCATGGACTGTGAAACTACCTCTATAGTACCTCATCAGACTGTCTGGAGAAAGTTCATGTGTCCATTTGTAAAATTCTGCTCTTCAGTACTCCTTTCATCTAACAGACTTAATTGATCAGACACAACTGTATGCTTGCTTCTACACAGGATATATATGTTAGGGTTCTCCAGGGAAACAAAACCAGTAGGTAATATGGATATAATATGAATAAGTAGGCTTATTATTAGGAATTGGCCTATAAGATTATGAAAATTGCCACGTTCAAAATCTATAGACTCAATGCCCCAGTTCAAGCCCAAAGACCAGAAAGTGCTGCAGAATGAGGAAGAATTGGTATCGCAGAAGACTGTCCAGCAGGAAGAGTCCTCTCTTAACAGGGGGTGAGATTAGTCCTTTGTTTTATTCATGCCTTCAACTGATTGGATGAGGTTCACCCACATTAGGGAGAGAAATCTGCTTTATTCAGTCTGCTAATTTAACTGTTACTTTATCCAAAAATACCCTTACAGAAACATCCAGAAAAATTTTTGATCCAAATATCTGAGCGCTCCATGGCCTAGTAAAGTTGACACAGAAAAGTCACCATCACAGAGGCTAAAGATGGTAAAGAGAAAGAAAAATCCCATTCTTAATTAGATATTGTCTGGAATCACAAATTGCAGTTGCGTATCTGGACAGTCTTCACACCTTGTATTATACCAACCAAATACATTTTGTGAATGTTTGATAAATAAGTCACAGCATAAAGAAAAGGGCTGCACTCTGGCAACACAGCAGAGCTATACAAACCTGAAACCATATTCAACCAGGATTTAATGTGCCACTAAGTATGATCTCTGTGACTTAGTGCATATTATATAACTTCCCTGACTCACCTATGTACTTGTTAAGTAACACCTATCTTGCAAGTATCCCAGAAGGGCTTTTGAAGTGCTTAGCACAATGTCTTACACAGTGTAGGCCACTTGAATATCACAGAATAAAATTCCTTACTGGTGTTTTGCATTTATCCAGGCCACTCAACAAGTCATTTTCCAAAACAAAAACCACAGCAGTCTTTTGAAGATCCACATCAGATCATAGCATTCCTCTGCTTCCTTAAATGGCTTTTATTAGAATCAAATCATACACCTTGGCTTGTATGCAATAATATTTGATCTTGTCCTAACTCCTTAACCTCATTCTGGTTATTTATTTATTTATTTATTTTCCCACTACCTTCTATCCAACCTGATCTTCCTATTTCTTCAAAAGTCAAAGCACACCCCACCAAAGGTTCTTGAAATGACTGTTGTCTCTGCTGGTCACGCTCTTCCCCCTTTTCTGTCTGGGTGACTCTTTCTTGTCATTCAGATCTCACCTCAAATGTCATCTTTCCAAAAAGGCTTTTCATCATGATTCTACAGTAGCACGTATTTGAATAAAGAAATGAGGCCGGACGCCGTGGCTCACGCCTGCAATCCCAGCACTTTGGGAGGCCGAGGCGGGCAGATCATGGGGTCAGGAGATCGACACCATCCTGACTAACACGGTGAAACCCCGTCTCTACTAAAAATACAAAACAAAATTAGCTGGGCATAGTGGCCGGCGCCTGTAGTCCAAGTTACTTGGGAGGCTGAGGCAGGAGAATGGCATGAACCCGAGAGGCAGAGCATGCAGTGAGTCGAGATTGCACCACTGCACTCCAGCCTGGGCAACAGAGAGAGACTTTGTCTCAAAAAAAAAAAAATAATAATAATAATAATAATGATTATTTCAGATCAACTAATACTTTACCTCACTTTCTCTATTAATATCCATTAGTACACAGTCTGTAATATCCATTAGTACATAACTCCTCCTTCTCTATTAATATCCACTAGTACATAATCACAAGGTTCTGTTGATTCAAACTGCTAAATGAAAGTAAACTTATTTTTAAAAAGTTTAAAATCCTCAGATCTTAAGAATACTTTGTAGAGCAATTGAATTCCTCTAATCTTAAGAGAAAGCAACTACATGTTCCAATATTGTACTTTCAAATTATTGGTTTAACTATCCGTGACCATTTTGTTGAATTATGTTTTCTTTTCTATAGATTTTTCTCGTTGTTGAGATGAATGGCTGAACACAAGTGTATCTCTTAGTTTAGAAATCTTATCTCAGGCCTCTGTAATCAATCAACTGTCTGCACAGTTCACTAAATGTTTCTTTTTCTTGCCTGAGTAGATATTTAAATTTCTTTTTAGAAATCACCGGGGTAAAAAGCTAGCAAGTATCTTAGCAATTTCAGGAGGTTACATGAATAACATTTTAATATTTTTAAAATGTAGAATGAAGACAGAATAGTTAACCAAAAACTTACTTTTTGTGGTGTAAAACTTGGAACTTTGAAATTGGAAATGGAAAATAGCTTTAAAGCCAGTATTCCTATTTTTCTTGCCCCTAGGAGAAAAGAGCACAGCCTTATTTTAAATTAATTCTGTGATACTATTTCCCATTAGAAATTTTAAGTTTGACTTATTCTAAAACTTTCTCTCAGCTGTAGTGGTCCTATTTTCTTAATCATGATGGGAAAAAATATATTTTTATAAGGTGCTTTAATGTTTGAGCTGAGGTCTTAAACTGAGATCCTTTTCACATGAAACAAAAATACTGTGTGTGGTCATCAGATGATAGAAAGGTAACAAAGAATCTAATAATAATTACTTCTAATCAACCCAAACAGTAAAACAAATCTACATTTCAGGTAAACTAGAATGTGGTAATTGTTGGATTTATGTCTATGTTCTTAATCTCTAGGTAGATAATTTTGTACAATTTGATTCTAAATTTAGGAGGTAGTGATTACCAGAATGACTATGGCATTTGAGTATCCACAGAGTGTAGAAATAATAAACTCATTCTAAATCAGAATTACATGACAAAATTATTTATTCTGTCTCTGCATATAGCCATGTAATCCTTCCAAACCCAAATCATATGCATACCTTCCTTGCTCTCTATAAAATATATTGTGTTCTTAAAGTTATAAGAGAAATTCAGTTTTATTGAGAAATGTTTAGAAAAGCATAAATAAGAAAATTAAAATAGCAATAATTTCACCACACAGAGAGCAGGGCAATTAATACCCTGATGTATTTTATGTCATTTATTCTCTGTGTTTAATTCACAATCTTGCTGCTTCTGAGCAGTTATTCACGAGACCACCAATGTGTATATGGGACTCCTCTTTGCAGGCCTCAGAAAGGCTCTACCAAATATATTATTCAGCAAAGAAGATTTTACTTAAAAGAGGATAGAGATTAGAGAGTTTACATCATTTATTTCATGCAATTCAACCACATACTCCATTTAACTTTCTTTTTAATCCTTTTTTCTGGGGGAATGGATACAGAAGATTTCAAGGTCCAGAAATCTTAATGATGCAACAGCACATTGGTACAAGCAGCAACCCATGTTCTCTCCCTTATACATTGAACATTTCTCACCAATACAGGGTGTTCTAAGGTGTATTCAGCTCAAAATTAGTTAGTTGAGCTACCAATTTACATTATATTTTAAATACTGGGAAACACCTGGTTAAATGCTTGTTTTTGATTTTGTAACACTGAGTAATTCAGAGCTTTTAATTATTACGTAGGCATTGTGGATCTATAAGAGAGAGATACAGTACAAAGAACTTGGCAACATGTTTAATTCATTAATGAAATATATGTGATTTCTTATCAAATAACTTTATAAGACTAGTGTTTTGTGAAACTTGCTTTGAGAAACTTTGCCTTTCCAATCTCAGCCTGTAGGATGAAGAGACACATGATCTGCTGTCTAAAATGCAGCAGGCAACATTTCTGCTAAATATTGTGCTACTGACTATCATGGATCTAAGGTTATTCAGATTGTCATATATGTATTCTCATTACTCATTACCTAACCACTAAATGATTCTCATATATTTTGTATTCTTGTTACAATATATTCAATACTCTATTAATCATTATATGCTAAACTATAATGCACTAAGAAATGCTCCATTAACAATGATCAAAATCTCAGTGACATAACCAAATAGAAGTTGATTTTTCACTTATATCAAAGTCTTACTTGAATCAGGTTGCTCTCCTTGGCAGCTCTTATCCAATGAATGGCTCGGGGTATTCTTATCTGGAATGGTCTGCCATCTTATTTTGTGGCTTGCAGTAAACATATGTCATTGTACTTAGTTTCCAACATATAAAGCTACCACTTGGTTGAGAACGTCCCTCTTTTTGAGTATTTGTGAGAGACAGAGTTATTTTCCACTGTAAATTACAAAATGATAAATACTCATTTTTGTAGACTTTCTTAACAGTAATGCATAAACATTTGACCTAGGATCCAATAGTCATCAGACCCATTTGCACTTGACTATTGAATCAGGGAATCAGGAATGCAAATATTTCTGGGGATGGTACTAATTGCAACAAGATAGAGTCTAGTCCACAGGCAATGATGGCAGATGTACTAGTTGCAACATTCAGGCTTCCCTACTAACAGTGTTGAGTGTTTCCACAGTAGTAGCTAGTACTTGGAAGGGCCATGGCAGATTGCTGTCTGGAACAGTTCTTAATTTGAATCTGGAGAGCTTTCCTTGTTGCCATGCCTGTTCAACAACCTTTTGGGTGACTTAATAAGCTATCCAATACCCTATGAGTGAATTAATAATTTTCTTTTATAGTAAAATCACATGGAGATTTTTTTTTTTT
>NW_016820890.1:360103-374294 GCF_001698545.2 Rhinopithecus bieti | reverse complement strand
ATGTAGAATGAAGACAGAATAGTTAACCAAAACTTACTTTTGTGGTGTAAAACTTGGAACTTTGAAATTGGAAATGGAAAATAGCTTTAAAGCCAGTATTCCTATTTTCTTGCCCCTAGGAGAAAAGAGCACAGCCTTATTTTAAATTAATTCTGTGATACTATTTCCCATTAGAAATTTTAAGTTTGACTTATTCTAAAACTTTCTCTCAGCTGTAGTGGTCCTATTTTCTTAATCATGATGGGAAAAAATATATTTTATAAGGTGCTTTAATGTTTGAGCTGAGGTCTTAAACTGAGATCCTTTTCACATGAAACAAAATACTGTGTGTGGTCATCAGATGATAGAAAGGTAACAAAGAATCTAATAATAATTACTTCTAATCAACCCAAACAGTAAAACAAATCTACATTTCAGGTAAACTAGAATGTGGTAATTGTTGGATTTATGTCTATGTTCTTAATCTCTAGGTAGATAATTTTGTACAATTTGATTCTAAATTTAGGAGGTAGTGATTACCAGAATGACTATGGCATTTGAGTATCCACAGAGTGTAGAAATAATAAACTCATTCTAAATCAGAATTACATGACAAAATTATTTATTCTGTCTCTGCATATAGCCATGTAATCCTTCCAAACCCAAATCATATGCATACCTTCCTTGCTCTCTATAAAATATATTGTGTTCTTAAAGTTATAAGAGAAATTCAGTTTTATTGAGAAATGTTTAGAAAAGCATAAATAAGAAAATTAAAATAGCAATAATTTCACCACACAGAGAGCAGGGCAATTAATACCCTGATGTATTTTATGTCATTTATTCTCTGTGTTTAATTCACAATCTTGCTGCTTCTGAGCAGTTATTCACGAGACCACCAATGTGTATATGGGACTCCTCTTTGCAGGCCTCAGAAAGGCTCTACCAAATATATTATTCAGCAAAGAAGATTTTACTTAAAAGAGGATAGAGATTAGAGAGTTTACATCATTTATTTCATGCAATTCAACCACATACTCCATTTAACTTTCTTTTAATCCTTTTTTCTGGGGAATGGATACAGAAGATTTCAAGGTCCAGAAATCTTAATGATGCAACAGCACATTGGTACAAGCAGCAACCCATGTTCTCTCCCTTATACATTGAACATTTCTCACCAATACAGGGTGTTCTAAGGTGTATTCAGCTCAAAATTAGTTAGTTGAGCTACCAATTTACATTATATTTTAAATACTGGGAAACACCTGGTTAAATGCTTGTTTTGATTTTGTAACACTGAGTAATTCAGAGCTTTTAATTATTACGTAGGCATTGTGGATCTATAAGAGAGAGATACAGTACAAAGAACTTGGCAACATGTTTAATTCATTAATGAAATATATGTGATTTCTTATCAAATAACTTTATAAGACTAGTGTTTTGTGAAACTTGCTTTGAGAAACTTTGCCTTTCCAATCTCAGCCTGTAGGATGAAGAGACACATGATCTGCTGTCTAAAATGCAGCAGGCAACATTTCTGCTAAATATTGTGCTACTGACTATCATGGATCTAAGGTTATTCAGATTGTCATATATGTATTCTCATTACTCATTACCTAACCACTAAATGATTCTCATATATTTTGTATTCTTGTTACAATATATTCAATACTCTATTAATCATTATATGCTAAACTATAATGCACTAAGAAATGCTCCATTAACAATGATCAAAATCTCAGTGACATAACCAAATAGAAGTTGATTTTCACTTATATCAAAGTCTTACTTGAATCAGGTTGCTCTCCTTGGCAGCTCTTATCCAATGAATGGCTCGGGGTATTCTTATCTGGAATGGTCTGCCATCTTATTTTGTGGCTTGCAGTAAACATATGTCATTGTACTTAGTTTCCAACATATAAAGCTACCACTTGGTTGAGAACGTCCCTCTTTTGAGTATTTGTGAGAGACAGAGTTATTTTCCACTGTAAATTACAAAATGATAAATACTCATTTTGTAGACTTTCTTAACAGTAATGCATAAACATTTGACCTAGGATCCAATAGTCATCAGACCCATTTGCACTTGACTATTGAATCAGGGAATCAGGAATGCAAATATTTCTGGGGATGGTACTAATTGCAACAAGATAGAGTCTAGTCCACAGGCAATGATGGCAGATGTACTAGTTGCAACATTCAGGCTTCCCTACTAACAGTGTTGAGTGTTTCCACAGTAGTAGCTAGTACTTGGAAGGGCCATGGCAGATTGCTGTCTGGAACAGTTCTTAATTTGAATCTGGAGAGCTTTCCTTGTTGCCATGCCTGTTCAACAACCTTTTGGGTGACTTAATAAGCTATCCAATACCCTATGAGTGAATTAATAATTTTCTTTTATAGTAAAATCACATGGAGTTTTTTTTTTTTTTTTTTTTTTTTTTTGCTTTTAGCTAAACTCTGATTGATATCTGGCACTAACATGTATCTAATCACTTTAACCTACTTATCTCAGATGAGAGTAAATGGATATCAGAACATAAAATCCTCATGAAATCCTAGATAGTTAAATTGTGTTGTGATGGACATAATGGGTCATTATAGTGACATTTAATGAAAACTGACCCTTTTGTGAAAATACAGACTCCTTTATGAAAAGGTCCTTGATTTTAAGACCAAATAAGTAAGTTGAGGGTTTTGGTAAGACGAAAGACTATATCAACTGTCTTCTTTGATTTCTCTTCTCCTGTAAATGGTCACCTATTTAAGAGCATATATCTCACAAATCTATATAATTTAATGACTCCCATGAAGTTTAAGAATGAAATCAGGGCCGGGTGTGGTGGCTCACGCCAGTAATCCCTGTAAGTTAACACACCTGTAAACTTTGGGAGGCCAAGTTGGGCGGATAAGGAGGTCAGGAGATCGAGGCATCCTGGTTAACACGGTGAAATCCCATCTCTACTAAACACACACACACAAAAATTAGGCATGTGTGGTGGTGGGCACCTGTCGTCTCAGCTACTCAGGAGGCGGAGGCAAGAGAACGACGTGAACGCGGGAGGCAGAGTTTGCAGTGAGCCAAGATCACACCCCTGCACTCCGGCCTGGGTGACAGAGTGAGACTCTGTCTCAAAAAAAAAAAAAAAAAAAAAAAGAATGAAATCAGATGTTTTCACTTGCCTTAGTAAATTAACCAAGCCTAAGACCATTCTGAAATATAATATTCTTTAGTTTTGTTTTTCCATGTGAAAATGTGATCGATTATATAATCAATGCATTTAATTAGAAGAGTATTGATACTAAATTTTCTAGGCTAGTGTGTATGAACTGAGTTTGAATGTTAATAATAGAATATAGTTATATATGTAACGTAATAAAAATATGTAAAACAATACTCGAGTTGCTGGGTCAATATATAACACTTCTGTGTAACTGAAAGTATGTTTAAAATAGAATCATTTTTACGTATTGAAGTGAGTAAACGTATACTAATAACCAGATGTCATTAAAATCCAAGAACAGAATATAAGAAAAGAGTTTGATAGAAAATAGTACAAAAATCCCAAAAAGAATGGTTTAAAATTAGATTTAGAAAGTGAAGATGGTTATATGTGTGCTATATGCCATCACTTCAAATAAGGTTGTACAACCTGAATGTTTTCCAGCCAATCATCTGTGGGAGAAGTAAGAAACAAGAATAACTGTACTCTCATATGTTTTTGGATATTTTCAAAACATCTCAATAATTTCAAGTCAATGTGCCACTGTATATGTTTTAAATCTTTATATTATATGCATCACAAAACTTGGCTTTGATCTAGAATATTAGGTGTAAACCTATAATATTTTTGAAAATGTTAGATTATTAAATGCTTATAAAATATTATCCTAGCTATACTAAACTGTCAGAAAAATAGATTATCTATTTCATAAATCAAAACAAAATAGAACTATTAAATAAATGATTAAAATCATTAAAGTAAATTGAAAATTTATTTGGGAAATTGTTTCATAGAAATACCCAAAGCCAAGTGAAGTGAGACATTTCACAAGGTATTGTCTTTCATTCCTGGAAGAAACTTGTGGCTAGGGTTACACAAAAGTTAAAGGACAGGAACACATTTAATGCTTGTCACACACCACAACATATTTTTTTTTTCCTCTTAGATACAATGCTGTAAATGATAGGTAGTTTGTCTAAATCATCCTTGATGATATAATGTGAAGAAAATAACAAACATTTTTAAGCTAAATGCACCCAAAATTAATCTGAAATATCCTCAAAATATAAGAAACTAAGTCAGTTTATTGATTATAGCTTCATCAATTGTTAGATATTTCTCCACTTAATTACAAAGAAAACGAAATTTGACTGCTCCATCAGCGACAACACATCCATACAGTCACATTGTTTTCTGCTTCCTCCTGATGATCCCGCCCCTTTCGTATATATTCTCTTTTATATACCATACTTACTATTCAGTATACCGTACTGCCTACTATCCTATCATATCGCTACTACCATATATATGTATATATATATTTTTTTTTTGAGACAGAGTCTCACTCTGTTGCCCAGGCTGGAGTGCTTGCTCACTGCAAGCTCCGCCTCCCGGGTTCATGCCATTCTCCTGCCTCAGCCTCCCCAGTAGCTGGGACTATAGGCGCCCGCCACCGCGACTGGCTAATTGTTTTGTATTTTTAGTAGAGACGGGGTTTCACCGTGTTAGCCAGGATGGTCTCGGCCTCCCAAAGTACTGTGATTACAGGCGTGAACCACCATGCCCGGCCCGATATTTGTTTTTCATATGAAAAGTTTAACATTTTTAATTCAAGCTAATGTGTGCAAATATAGGCACACCTCGTTTTATTGAACTTTGCTTTATTGTGTTTTAGCGAGATAGATTTAAAAAAAAATTAAAGGCTTATGTCAGCTTTGCTTCTATCAAGTCTATGGCTTCATTTTACCATCAGCATATGCTCACTTCACGTTCCTGTGTCACATTTTGGTAATTCTAACAACAATTCAAACTTTATTATTATTATTATATCTGTCATTGTAATCTGTGATCAGTGATCTTTGATGTTACTATTGTAATGGTTCTGAAGTGCCACAAATTGTGCTTCTATAACACAGCAAATGTAATCAATAAATGTTTTTGTCCTCACTGCTCTACCCACCAACTGGCTCCTCCCTGTGTCTCACTCTTTTTCTCTCTCTCAGTCTGTCCTTGGGCCTCCCGATGCCCTGAGAAACAGCAGCATTGAAATTAGGCCAATTTATAACCCTACATATAACTTCTAAGTGTGCAAGTGAAAAAAAGAGTTAAACATCTCTCTCGCTTTAAAGTAAAAGCTGGAAACGATTAGGCTTAGTGAAGAAGAAATGTCAAAAGTCAAGATAGGTCAAAATCCAGGCCTCCTGCACCAAAGTAGCCAAACTGAAGGAAATTAAAGTGCTACTGCAGGGAGCACATGGATGAAAAGAAAGCAAAACAGAACTATTGCTGACAGGAAGAGAGTTTGTATGGCATAAATACAAAGTTAAATCAGTTATAATATTCCCGTAAGCCAAAGCCTAATTCAGAGCAAGCACCCAAGTCTCTTCAATTCTATGAAGGCTGAGAGCAGTGAGAAAGCTGAAGAAGAAAAGTTTGAAGCTAGCAGAGGCTGGCTCATAAGGTTTAAGGAAAGAAGCCACCTTCATATCATAAATGCGCAAGGTAAAGCAGCAAGTGCTGATGTAGAAGCTTCAGCAAGTTATCCAGAAGATGTAGGTAAGACCACTGATGAAGGTGGCAATACTAAACAATAGATTTTCAACATAGATTAAATTTCTATTGGAAGGAGATGTCATGTTTCTTTCATAGCGACAGATGAGAAGTCAATGTTTGTTCAATGCTTCAAACGATAGCTTCACTAATGAAGCCAGTGATTTTAAGTTGAAGCCAGTGTTCATTTACACTTGTGAAAATCTGAGGGTCCTTAAGAATTAAGTTGCATCTCCTCTGACTGTTCTTTAGAGATGAAACAAGGCCTGGGTGATAGCACATCTGTTCACAGCATGCTTTACTGAACATTTTAAGGCCATTATTTATACCTGCTGCTCAGAAAAAGTATTTATTCAAAATATTCCTACTCAATAACAGCGCACATAATCACCCAAGAAAGAGCTCTCATGCTGATGTACATGAGAATTCATGTTGTTTTCATGCCTCCTAACAACATCAATTCTGCAGCCCATGGATCAAAAACTAATTTTTATTTCTAACTCTTATTATGTAAGAAATACACTTCATAAGGTCATAGCTGCCATTGATAGTCATTGCTCTGATTGACGTGGGCAAAATAAATTGAAAACATTCTGGAATGGATTCACTATTCTAGATACCATTAAGAATATTTGTGATTCGTTTAAGGAGGTCAAGATATTAATATTAACAGTTTAGGAGAGGTTAATTCCAACCCTCAGGATTGACTTTCAGTGCCTCCAAATGTCAGTGAATGAAGTAACTGCTGATGTGGTGGAAACAGCAAGAGAACTAGAAGTTAGAAGCGGAGTCTGATGATGTGACTGAATTTCTGAAATCTTATGATCAGACTTTAATGGATGAGAAGTTGCCTGTTGGATGATCTCAGAAAGTGTTTCCTTGATGGTGCTTCTGGTGATGGTGCTGTGAACATTTAAAAAATGAAAACAAAGAGTTTTGAATATTCCATAAACTTAGTGGATAAAGCAGCAGCAGTTTTTGAGATGATTCCAATTTTGAATACATTCTACTGTGGATAAAATGTTATCAAACAGCATCACATGCTGTGTGTGTGTGTGTGTGTGTGTGTGTGTGTGTGTGTGTGTGTGTAAAAGGAAGAGCAGGCTGGGAGCAGTGGCTCACGCCTGTTATCCCAGCACTTTGGAAGGCCAAGGTGGGTGGATCACGAGGTCAGGTGGATCAGGAGTTCAAGACTAGCCTGACCAATATGGTGAAACCCCATTTCTACTAAAAGTACAAAATACAAAAATTAGCCAGACACGGTGGCAGTTGCATGTAATACCAGCTAATCGAGAGGCTGAGGCAGGACAATCGCTTGAACCTGTATGGCAGAGGTTGCAGTGAGCTGAGATCATGCCACTGCACTCCAGCCTGGGTGACAAAGTGGAACACCGTCTCAAAAAAAAAAAAAAAAAAAAAAAAAAAAAAAGAGCCAATCAATGTGTCAAACTTCATCATTGTCATCTTATTTTAATAAATTGCCATAACCACCACACTCTTCAGCAACCACCAGCCTGATCAGTCTGCACCAGCAAAAGATGACAACTGACTGAAGACTTAGATGATTGTTAGCATTTGTAAGCAATCAAGTATTTTTATATTAAGGTATGTTCATTGTTGTATTAGATGTGTGCTGCTGCTCACTTAATAGACTACACTCTATTTATTCTATAATGTAAACATGACTTTTACATGGACAATGCACCAAATAGTTTGTGCGACTCATTTTATTGCAATATTCCCTTTATTGCAATGATCTGGAACTGAATCCACAATATATTTGAGATATACTTGCAAGTAAATGTTGTGCAGTTTTTTTTAGCATTTTTTAATAGAAAAAGACAAAGTGCTTAGACACTTTACTTCATGATGCTGAAAGCATATTTTAAACTGTGAATTATTTATAGTATAGTAATTTTGGTGTATATTACACATTTAATTTACTTAGAATACTTTTAAATGTTGCTTGATTTGATTTTTTTGTTATTATTTACATGTTTCTGAGTAAGTTTATATTACAATTATTTGACCACATGGCTTTCTGGCTTTAGAGAAAAAATTACTTGGATTTGACTCTTAGTTCCATCATTTGAATTTTTAATCTGAGTGTTTCATATAGGTTTTGATTTTTTAAATACCTGTAAAATAGATTTACTTGTCATAATATTATTTTGGAGAATAAATGAGGACACGTACTTAGCCATGAGATCAATTAATAATTACTACCAACTTCTAGAAGTGCTTAATGGTATAAAGAACACTTTTCTACATAGTATATTAAAATTTGATACTTACATGAATCTTCTGCAGTAGATATTATGAGCTTTACAGGTAGGAAAATAGAGACAAAAAAGTTTGAGTGACTCAGATAATTAATAATAGACCTAAGGATATCATACAAATTTTTAGTTCTTTGTTCAATTATGTTTCCAACATAATCGTTTAGACTAATAGAAATAAAGTAACATATAAATAGAAAATCAAGAATGTGAAATGTGGAAGTTAAGGCTTTTGAGATGCCATATTTAATTTTAAGTGGAGAGGTGTAAGAACATAGTCATTATAAATATCTGGATGCTTTTAGTGTGTATGCCTTTGTATATATTGTACTTAAAAGATAGCTCCATTGTTTTCTACAGCATCTTAAGATGTGGATCACAAAAAATAATATTAATGCTTACTAATCTGATAGAGTCTTAATTGGTTTAAAATGTTACAGAACATTATAATATGTTCATGTAAAACTAAAATTCTAATATATTTCCACTTCTATAATTTTACATAAGAATACATTCTAGAATTAAATATCCCTCTAACATCTATTTTAGTTTTTTAAGTACTTGCTCATATATTTGCCTGACTTAAGAATTTTGTATTTAGAAATTAAAAGATACTTTTGTCAATTAAAAATACAACTCCATAATAATCATTGTAAGTATAAAATGCATTCCCATAAATATTTGCTTGTGTATTTCAACAAAAAAATCTTTAGTCATGATTACTAGAAATAAAAGCACCCAGTTTATAGAGATATAAGGAATACAAGTATTCACCAAAAAACCCACAATGTTTGCGTACTGATGACTCTAATGCAAAAATATCATTTTCAACTATGCTCACCCACATTCACCCGAGAGAGACCAACTAATCAGGAGAATACTGCATAATTGTTCTTAAAGTATGGTAGATAAAAATATGATACACATTTTTTTTTAAAAAAAGAAAAAATGTATAACACACAACAAACAAAAAATTAAAAAATGACATTTTTTGCAATGTAATTGTTTCATTCAGTTTAAAATATTGCCTTGGATTATTACAGTAAACGTCTTAAAAATAAATTCCAGAAAATATCTAGACCATAAGTATCTTACATTCAAACTTGAAAAAAACTAGCATTTGCAAGAAGAGAAAACACACGAAAATAATATTGCAAATAAAACGTCACAATGAAAAGCAAACAAATTTAAAGTCATCTTGTTTAAACCACACATTTAAAATAACTAAATAAGATTCCATTGTGCTAAATATTGTCCTTTGTAATTATAAACTCAGCTAATTTGCCATCTGTGGAAATGAAGCTAGGCTATTGCAAAGAATTATAAAAATGGAATAGCTTGAATTGTGTATGTGGCCAGCAGATGTCACTCTTGTTAAAAGACTGTCTGAGCAATCTTTTCTGAAGGGTAATTGTCCCCTATGGTGGTGGGCAGAATTTCAACATGTGAAGGATTTAGCCCTGACCCTCTTTTCACCTCACCACCTACTTTACACTAATGACAACAGGATCAGTAAATTAGAAATGTCAGCTGCTCTGCCATCAGTTTCCAAAGCTGTTTGGTCTAACTATAATTTATGGTCAATGGTTATATAAGCAACATTGCCGAATCTCTGTAATTATTACAGAGATGTAGCCAGGCACAGAAAATAAATGTTGCTGTAAGCTAAACCAAGCTCTGACATTACTATAATTAGGCTGATGATTCATGCCATTTGTTTCTCTTAGAAGATATACAGGGTATCTAGAAGACAGTGAGAAAATTAAGCTTGAATTTTTGAATGATTTTTTTTTCTTTTATGAGACCAGAATTTGATCAATTAAGAATGGATAAGGCCTATTAATTTACTACATTTAATTACTCAAAGCATTCATAATATTTTAGAATGCAAACTTTTTGAAATGTTACTGATATATTTATGAAGCAAACAAATAATTTAAAAAATAAATGTCCGTAACTAAGGCAGAATATCTGGAATGTATATATAGAGAGATATGGTGCGTGTGTGTGTAACACATGCTCACATACATGGTATACTCTGTAAGGAGAAAATAGCAAATTATTCTTAGTTTGGGTATAAAACACATATTATTTGTCATATAGTGAATGAAACACATAATAGTTTGTCATATAGTGAATACATAAGCATCTATCATTATTCTTCAGGTAAAATTCTTCTTTTGGTAAATAATTTATTATATTAATGGGATTGGTCACACCTCCTTTGGACAAAACTATGAATGAAACTAATAAAATCAGAGAAATCCTGGGTTCAAATACCAGTTCTATAAATCATTAAGTTTGTGGGCTTAAACTACATAACTTCTCTTATATACAGCTTTTTATAAATCTAGAAATAAGAGAACACCAATATCTTAGAACAATTAAATTGGTTAAATAAAGTAATTTACAATTAAGTAAAGAAATTGTACAGCACTTGGAACTTTTAGAATCTCAAAAGACTTTTTGGTTCTCACTCTAAGTAACTTGAATTTCCCAAGGAGGCCACTGATAATAATCACACGTGCCACAGCCTAGTCATTCCAATAAAATATTAACAACAAATTATGCAGCTGGAAGATGTCCTAAGGTTATTTATTATATTGTCTTACCTAATGCAGAATTAATTGCTAGTTTACATACTTAAACATCTTATAAAAATGGAAGTGATATACTACTAGAGCATTTCTAGTTCACTACCTCACAAAACAGCTTTCTATTTTTGACCAGCTATACTTAGCCTAGTAATGTTGACTTATAACGTGCTTTCCATTTGCTACTTCAATGTTGCCCCAGATATGGACTTAGTAGATATACAAAATACATTTTTCACATCAAAATACTTCAACATGTTATAACAGCAATCATTTTATTGCAATAGATTTCCAGTTATAGCAATATCACCTGGTACTGACATGCTTATTATTACCTACATTATAGTTTCATTTGAGAAATTATTAACATGTTACTCATGAAAAATCTTTATCTCAGTGCCTTGCATATATTAAATATGCCATGAATTTATATTATTTTGCCCTACTCATCATTTTATATGCTAACTTCTAAGAGTACAACACATTTCATTACTCTATGTCTTACCACATTGTGATTAAACCTGGTTGTAGTGTCTCAGATATGGAATTATTATTCCTCACATTTTAATAATTAATTTTACATTTTATTATTGTTCTTGGATATGCATCATGACATTAACTCAGGTTGACCTGCTGTAAACAAAATTCTTACATAATTTAGTACCATTTTATTTCAATTAACAGGAAAACAAAATGGCTCAAAGTATCAGTTTCATCGTTTTCATCATCTCATTTTACTAAATGTATATAAAAGAAAGAAGTAGGTATTGATTCTGACTTCTAATTGATTCAGAGGTACAAATAATGTTACCAAGACAAATAATGTTACTAAGACCTAGTTATGACCTAGTTTCTGTGCCCGCCCCCCGCCCCCTTGCTTTCTCTCTTATTCTGGTACATCTACATGATTCAAATATATGAAGGGTTTCTCCACTTTCATTTTTATGGCAAAAGTCGATTTTACAATGGAACCAAATTGAATAATCAGAAAATTGTATGTGAGTGTGTATGTTTGTGTGTGCGTGTGGACGTGCACCTGTGGGAGAGAGAGAGAAAAAAAAAATACATCGGTATTATTGTATACCTTAAGGTGCCAAGTATTCCAAAGTCATTCTGATTAATGATCTTTCATGAGACCTAATATTTTCCACTTTCTGAAACTTATTAATGGCTTATCATTGCCTCTAGTCTTAATTTAATTTTTAATTTCATGATAATACATTACTCTATTTTCATGAATTGTGATATGACTCAGCAGGCAATTTCAAATTGGAAATTCCTATCCTTCAGTTGTAAAATGTGTGAAAGAAAATGTGTTTCCTTGGTTATTGCCTTGTTTTGATATTTCCCTGTTATTCAAATATTAGTCTTCCTAAAGTGGGCCTCTAATTGTCAGAATTTTTTTCTCCTATTTTTGCCACTTCAAGTATTGTTTGGTCTCCTCTCTGGGAGGTCTCAAGGATTTCTCTTCTAATTCTTCTGGAGATAGGAAGCAAAAGCACTTTTAAACAAGTTGCTGGGTGGCAGTTGAGTAAGTGCACCATAAATATTAGAGAGAAAGGGTAAAAACAGAGCAGAACAAAAAAACACACCTATTGAGCTCTGGTTCAAAGAATGGCCCACATGCTGAAGGAGATCATCACCATATCTTAGAAATTTACTTGACTAGTTAGTAATGTAAATGAGTCTTCAATAAGCTATTGCATCAATCTACCACGGAGACTAGATTCTCATGAGAAGAAACACGAAGTTGCATTTACTAGTCTGTGATCTGAGTTTCTCATCAAAATCAACATATTGTACAACATCAGGATGGTATCTATAGATGATGCTGCAGGGAAGGCAAATCCATATTCAGATGAAGTGATTTTTCAATGATAACCAATCATGGATACCTCCTTGATGGAACTGGTTTGTTGGAATTAACCTGCCATGAGGTGTAAGCCTGATCTTCCAGGGAAATAAAGCCATTCTTCGACTGAAAACTGATAGGTGCTATTCACAGCCTGGGATCTCACCAATAGTGGTAGCCAGGTCAACCTTGGAAAACTGAAGTTCATGCAGTTGAGCTCAGGCACAGCCTTTATCATTTTATACACGTGGATATTTAGTAAACACTACCCTCTGTCCCCTTGTTTTGGGCAAAATTTCCAGCAGGGGTTGAGTCTTCTTTGGGGTTCCACTGCTCCCAAGAGGACTCTCTCCTGTAGAGATCCAGTTCCAACCAGGAAGCACTTTGTCATTTCTATAGTTCCAAGTGAGTGACCACAAGTCTTGGGGTCCAGTAACACCATCTTTTCCTGTTACTCTCTAAACCAAGGCATAGTGGAAGCTTGCTTCTTTTTCTGAAGTTGCCAAAATGTCTTCTGTTGGCCTTTCTATTTTGCCTGCATTCTGATTCCTCTCTGTAATTATCTGAAGTGATTATATCATAATAATAACCTATTGATTATATTATAATAAAAACCTATTGACATTAATTCATTGAATCATTTAACAGGGCAACAAGAAAATTTGTATTCACATTTCTGTAGTGTTGTCCTAGTTTTTGAATTTCCTTTTAAGCAGCAGCTTTTGAATTTCCTTTTAAGTGGTTTTTACTTATCCTTGATTGTGCTTCCTGTTTGGTTTTGGCTAATTTTACACACGTAAAATTTTCCAACTTTGTCTTTCTTTCTAATTTTGTTTAGTCTCTTTCCCAGGAAAACCTGGTGGGGCTAAAAAAAAAATTCTCCCAAATATGTTAAGTTCTTTTATTTTCCTGTGGCTAAAATTAAATCACTTGCTTCCTTCTGTATAATAAATTACATTTCTGTGTTTCCAAATTACACATATTTCTCTAAATACGTCTTTGTATTTTCATGTACTACTTTCTAATTTGAACTTCCCATAAAAAGAACAATGTTAGTAAGATTCTTCTTGTTTCTGCACTTATTTTGTCATTTCTTTGCCCCTTGCATTTTTCTCTATGATGTAATATTTAGCAAAAGCATCCCCTGTTAGAAGTTTGCATATAAAAAGAAGGACAACTTCACCCGCATCCATCTTTCCCTCTAATTGGTCTCTTCCACTTACTGAGCTTCAAACTACTGCATACAGAAACTGCATGTAGAAATACTGCATAATGAAAATAAATACAGAATACCTATAGAAATAGTACATATAGGAATACTGCATATTGGCCATAATCAATATAAATAACTCCTTTTAAAACCTCATTGTGTTAGATGTTGCCATATTTCTGTAGGAATTTCATAAAGAATTTTTCTACTTTTTTTTACTGTCTTTACAGGGATACATTTTGCATAAAATAAAATGTATTCATTCTTGGTGTGCAATTTGATGAATTTTTAAAACTATGCATTCATATAACAACATGAGTATATATAAAAACAAAATCACGATACTTATATTTATTCCAAAAGATTCCATTGCCCTTCTGCAGTTAATCACCAAATATCTGGTCCCAGAAAACAATTATTTTCTTTCTGCCATTATAGACTACTTTTATTTTCATAGAGTTTCATTCAAATTGAATCATATATTAGGTTTCTTTTTTTTTTTTTTT
>NW_016820890.1:355799-359826 GCF_001698545.2 Rhinopithecus bieti | reverse complement strand
TTTTTTTTTTTTTTTTTTTTTTTTTTTTTTTTTTTTTTTTTAAGCATGATTTGAATTAACTGTTGAAATACATATAAAATCTGTAGTTGTTAACAACATAATTTGTTGTAAGGACTTTATTCATTGAATTACCTTAGTATTGCTGTTGAAAAATCAATTGGCTTTTACATATGGCATAATTCAGGTTCCTTTATTATGCTATTTTATTTGTAAATCTACCCTTATGCCAATACCAGACGTAATTGTTGACTATGTCTTTATAGTAGTGATAAGTATTGAAAACAGACTTCCAGCTTATTTTTTTTATATATATTTCAAAATGGTTTTTGCTATTCCGGGTTATTTACATTTCTCTAAAATCGTTAGAATTGTCTTGTCAATTTTGTGAAAATATCTGTTGGCATTTTGATTGAGATAGCAATGAACAAGAAAATTAATTGGTAAAGAATTGATATCTTAGGATTAACCCTTCTGATCTACGAACATCATATACCTCTTTTTTTTACCTATTATAATGCTTTATACTTCTTCATATAAGGTTCTTAGAAATATATTTTACCTTTCTACCTAAGTATTTATTATATGATATTCTACATTCTCTAAAGTTTAACACTCTGATTGTTGAATGCTAACATATAAAATTAAAATTTTGTTTAATTAGAAATTATTTTCCAAGACATTGCTAAAGAAGTTTATTCATTCAAGTAACCTTTTGGAACATTCAAATTTTCTACAAATATCATCATGTTGTCTGCGAAGAAAAGGCAATTTAACATTCTCATTTCCAACCTATAATCCTCTTTTTTTTTTCTTTTTCTTACCATATTGTACTGGCTAGGATGTCTAATATAGTGCTGAATGGAAATGGGCATAATTTTAGAGAGAAAGCATTGTGTCCTTCAGCAGTATATAAGATGTTGGCTTCAAATTTTTTCACTGATGTACTTTATTTCATTAAGTAATTTTTCTTCTGTTCCACTTTTCTTATTTTTTTATATTTTAAATTATTTTTTAAATATTTGTGGGTACATACTGGGTTTATATATTTATGGGGTACAAGAGATATTTTAATCTTGTTACTTGTTTTTGTCTGTTCAGGTTTTGGATTTCTTCCTGGTTCAATCTTGGTAGGTTGTATGGATCTAGGAATTTGTCCATTTCTTCTATATTTTCCAACTTATTGGCAAATACTCGCTGATAGTAGCCACTATTGATCCTTTGAATGTATGTAATATCATTTCATTTTTGATTTTTTTGTATTTAGATCTTCTCTCTTTCTTTTCTTAGTTATTCTGACTAAAGATCAGTCACTTTTGTTTAACTTTTCAAAAAATCAACTTTTTGTTTCATTGATATTATTCTCTTTATTTCAGTTTCATTTATTTCTGCATGTTATTTATTTACTGCTACTAATTTTGGGTTTGGTTTGCTTTTTATTTTCTGGTTGTTTGAGTTTCATCATTAGATTGTTTATTGAAAAATTTTCCTCTTTTTTGATGTAGGCACACATAACTACAAACTTCTCTCTTAGTATTTCTTTTGCTATATCCCATATTTACGAGTTTCTTTCTTCACTTTTTCATTAACTCACTGGACCTTCAGGAGCATATTGTTTAATTTCTATATCTGTACAGTTTCCAAAATTCCTCATTATTAGTTGCTAGTTTTATTCAATCGTGGTCAGAGAAAATGCTTGACATTATTTCAATTTTTAAATATTTTAAGACTTGTTTTGTGACGTAATATGTGATCTATCCTTGCAATAAAACATGCTCTGAGGAAAAGAATGTGTATTCTGTAGCTCTTGGATAAAATGTTTTCACTGGCATGGATTATCTTTTTTTGTTTCTTTATTTTCAGTCTATGTGTGTCTTCACAGGTGAAGTGTGTTTCTTATAAGCTACTGATCAACAGGTCTTCTTTTTTCATCCATTCAACCAATCCGTGTCTTTTGATTGAATAAAAAGTTTAGTCCATTTACATCAAGGTTATTATTGATAAGTAAGGACACACTCCTGCCATTTTGTTGTTGTTGTTTGTGTTTTGTCTTCTCATCCTTCTTTCTTTCCTTTCATGTCTTTTCTAGTAAAGGTGATTTTCAAAAAAACTAAATATGATTTAGTTCTCTGCATTTTATTTTTTTGTGTATCCGTTGTTGTTTTTTGGTTTGAGGTTACCATGAGACTTGCAAATGCTATCTCATAACTCATTACTTTAACATGATCACAGCTTAACAGTATTTGAATGAACAAAGAAGCAAAAAGAAATCTAAGAAAACCTCTATTTCTTTTGTCCCCCCCCCAGTTTTAAGTTTTAATTATTTCATTTATATCTTATTGTTGTATTGTGTATGTCTTGAAAATTGTAGTTATTATTATTTATTGGTTCATCATTTAGTCTTTCTATTTGGGATAAGAATAGTTTATATGCCACAGTTACAGTGTGATAATATTCTGTTTTCCTGCACACTTACTATTACCAGTGAGTTTTGTACTTTCAGGTTATTATTTATTGCTCATTAATGTCCTTTTCTCTCTGATTTAAGTACTCCCATTAGCATATTTTGTTAGATGAGTCTGGTATTAATGAAATCCCTCAACTCTTGTTTGTCTGGGAAAGTCTTTGTTTCTCCTTCGTGTATGAAGGATATTTTCGCGAGATATACTATTCTAGAATAAAAGTTGTTTTTCTTTTTTTTTCTTCAGCACTTTAAACATGTCATGCCACTCTCTCCTGGCCTAATAACAGTTCCACTGAAAAGTCTGCTGCCAGATGCATTGGAGCTCTATTAGGATCTTTTGCTATTTATCTTTGACTTGAGTAAGTTTGATTATTAAATGCTTGAGGTAGTCTTCTCTGGGTTAAATCTGCATGTTGTTCTATACCCTTCTTGTACTTGGATATTAATATATTTATTTAGGTTTGAGAAGTTCTTTGTTATTATTCCTTTCAATAACATTTCAACTCCTATCTTTTTCTACCTTCTATTTAAAGCCAGTTAACTGTTAGATTTGAGGCAATTTTCTAGATCCTGTAGGTTTGTTTCATTGTTTATTATTCTTTTTTTCTTTTGTCTACTCTGACTGTATTTCCAAATAACTTCTCTTCAAGCTCAGTAATTCTTTCTTCTGTTTGATCAATTCTGTTATTAAAGAGTCCTGATGTATTCTTTAGTATGCCAATTGCATTTTTCAACTCCAGAATTTCTGCTTGATTCTTATTTCAATCTGTTTGTTAAATTTTTGTTATAGAATTCTGAATTCCTTCTCTGTGTTATCTTGTACTTCTTTGAGTTTCCTCAACACAGCTACTTTGAATTCTCTGTTGGAAAAGTCACATATCCCCATTTCTCCAGGATTGGTCCTTAGTGCCTTATTTACTTCCTTTGGTGAGGTCATGTTTCCCTAGATGGTGTTGACGTTAGTGGATGTTCTTCAATGTTTGGGCATTGAATATTTAAGTGTTTATTGTAGTCTTCACTTTCCAGACTTATCTGTAGCCATCCTTTTTGGGAACACTTTCCAGATATTTGAAAGAACTTGGATGTTGTGATCTAAGCTGTGTCTGCCTTAGGGGCCACCCAAGCCCATAATGTGATTCTTGCAGACTCATAGAGATACTACCTTGGTAATCTTGTACAAGATCCTCCAGAATTCTCTGAATTACCGGATGGAGATTTCTGTTTTCTCCCTTTGCTTTCTCCCAAACACACAGAGTTTGTCTGTTGTGAGCTACATAAAGCCATGGGTTGAGTGACACAAGCATTCCTGTTGCCACTACCATTGTGACAATGCTGGGTCAGATTTGAAGCAAGCACAATGCTGAGTCTCACCCAAAACTTGCTGTAACCACTTTCTGGCTACTACCTATGTTTGCTCAGGCCCTAGGGTTCTACAATCACCTCGTGCAGAGCCAGCCAGTCCTGTGTCCCTCCCTTCAGGGTGGCAAGAGCCCACAAGCCTTGGGTGGGTCCAGACATGTTATCTGGAAGTCAGGGACTAGAGAGACAAACCTTAGAAGTCTACTT
>NW_016820890.1:348299-350799 GCF_001698545.2 Rhinopithecus bieti | reverse complement strand
TATAAAGGAAAATTATGTATGTATGTATGTATGTATGTATTTATTTTTAAGACAGTGTCTCGCTCTGTCACCCAGGCTGGAGTGAAGTGGTGCTATCTCGACTCACTGAAACCTCTGCCTCCCGGGTTCAAGTGATTCTCCTGCCTCCCCAATTAGATAAATTTTATATTTTTAGTAGAAATAGTGTTTCACCACGTTGGCCAGGCTGATCTCAAACTATTGACCTCAAGTGATCCACCCACTTCGGTATAATAATTATTATTAAACTGCTACTTGAATAATTTAAAAATTAAAATATGGGTTATATACTTACTTTTCCTGGTTATAGTTGCTATAAATTACATAAGATATACTGTTTTCTAACTTGGGAGCTAATAGTAAAAGGGATAGCAATTATTATTTGTTGTATAAATGGTTTTGTCCTAAATAATATGGTTATTAAACCTAATTTTGTCAACTGCCTTGTATAAGAAAGGCACTGAAGTTCAAGGTTAAAGGACTAATTAAATTTTATTTAAAATAGTCAATATATCAGATATGTCCTAATATTCACGATCTGCCCAAGAAATATTTCAAGCATTAAAATTCATGCTTCTTTAAGAAAGAAAAGTTCAAAGATAACTATGGATGAAATAACCTTCAGGTAGAAGGAAAAGTAGAACATTAACCTTAACATAAATAGCAGTATTATAGGGCTGACCTCAGTAATAGGGCTGAAATACTCTAGAACATATTTGAAAACCATCTTAAATCTCAAATTCATTATGAAGAACAAATGAAGCACATAAAATGAGAGGAACAGAAAGAGTCAAGTCATGGAAGAAACTGTATCTTATACACTGACAAGTATATATATATTTTTAAATACTTACGGCATAATCATGAGTTAAAAAGAAGTGATCATTTACTTAATGTAAATACTTTTTATTTCTTTATCAAAGTAATTATGGTGAATTTTGTGTATTTGTATGTGTAAAGACACCTATTTCTTATAGACTGCTAAGTTTGATTGATTATTATACATGGAAGTTCATCAGAAATTACTTATAAATTCCTAAAGTTAGGAGAAGGATCATTGGCCATTATTCTTTAATATATTTTGAACCTAATTACAATAAAATAAATGATTTGATCTATAATTAAATAAGTAATTAATTATAATAGTCATATTTTAATATAGCAAAATACATGCTATTAGTTATCTATAAATCTCATTTAAACAAGAATAATTTATGTAATTGTATATAGCTGTGTTTCAATTCAACAATGTCTTAAATGTTCAAACACAGAAAGACAGAAACAGAAGTAATTATAGTCATAAACATGTAGGTTCATATTTAATAGTACTTTGGGATTAGTGAACAAACTTGATGAATGGAAAGTTTCACGTGATGATTTAGTTTTTTTGTTAATTAAAAGTACAGAAAATACAGGCAGCACGTAACAAACCTACTTATTGAGAGCTTTCTTTATTATATGCATATCATAGGACTGGGTAGTCTAGCATTTTTTGTAACTTGTTGATTATATATAATTTTAAATTTAAAGAAAGTTTGCAGAATATATACTATTATATCGTTGATCCAGATTCACCAACTACTTATATTTTGCCTTATTTACTTTCTCTTTCTGTCCTGTCCCTTCTTTCTTCCCTTCCATCTTGTCTCTTGATCTCCTCTCTCTATTTGTCTCTATGTTTATTAGTTCATAGATACTGAAACGTGGAGATATCATGCCCCTTAACTCTTTTATACTTAAATGCTTATCAATATAAAAATGGAATTTTCTCTTACCTGATCACACACTAATTAAAATAAGAAAATTTACTATTAATCTAATATTGTATTTTAATTCATACGTCATACTAACAGTTTATCAACTGCTCAGTAATGTCCTTTACACTGTTTTCTTCCATATAATCTAATCCAAAGCCACACATTTAGTTATTACTTCCTGGTAGTCTCCTTTATTCTGAAATGATTATTTGGCCTTTGTCTTTCTTGACTTTGATCTTTAGAAGAGTATAAACCAGATATATTGTAGAATATTTTCCCATTCCTAAACTTAGCTAAAGACGTATTTTGCAGAAAAATTAAAGAAGTCTGTCTAAAAGGATACATTAATCATGGCACTTTGCAACCTATTCCACAACATATGTATGTTTATTAAATATAGCTTTCCTCCAAAACATCTTTGAGTATATTTCATGCATATTATGTAACTTGTTGTTCAATTCACCATACAATTGTTGCATTGTGTATTTAAATTTTGGCCTCCTTCAGTGCATGGATCCAGTGTTTATCACTATTATTATTATTATTTTTTTTTTATTATTATACTTTAAGTTCTAGGGTACATGTGCATAACGTGCATGTTTGTTACATATGTATACTTATGCCATGTTGGTGTGCTGCACCCATCAACTCGTCAGCACCCATCAATTCATCATTTATATCATTGATAACTATCCAATGCAATCCCTCCCTCCTCCCCCCTCCCC
>NW_016820890.1:340855-347602 GCF_001698545.2 Rhinopithecus bieti | reverse complement strand
GGCAGCAAAAGCAAAAATTGACAAATGGGATCTAATTAAACTAAAGAGCTTTTGCACAGCAAAAAAAACTACCATCAGAGGGAACAGGCAACCTACACAATGGGAGAAAATTTTTGCAACCTACTCATCTGACAAAGGGCTAATATCCAGAATCTACAAAGAACTCAAACAAATATACGAGAAAAAAGCAAACAACCACTATTATTATTTTTTAAAAACAGCGTAGTGCTCTGTCACCTAGGCTAGAATGCAGTGTCATGATCATAGCTCACTGTAACTTCAAATTCCTGGACTCAAGCAATGTCTCAGCCTTCACAACGCCTAGGACTACAGTTTCACACTACCATGCCCAGCTAATTTTTATTTATTTATTTATTTATTTATTTGGTAGAGGTGAGGTGGGGGTTCTCACTATATTGCCCAGGCTAGTCTCAAACTCCTGACTTCAAATGATCCTTTCACAATGACCTAACAAAGTGCAGGGATTACAGGCATGAGCCACCATATCCAGTCCTCATCTTTTTTTTTTTTTCTTTTCTTTTAAATTAGAAGATTTTAACAAATCTTGAAGAGAATACTACAAAAGTTTTGGATCTAATCACAGATGTAGGCTCATATAATTGATGCTAACTAAATTCATACTGGTTAGATTAATCTTCTAAAACTCATTACTACTTCTCCAGTATTTCTGAGAGAAAAAAAAAAAAAAAGACATAAGATCAGGTAATTTATTCTCATTGAGGAGCCATTAATAGTTCATCTACTTTAAGGCATACCTGTATCATATAAAGGAAAAACTTGTTCATAACATTCATACTTTGGGGCCAGACATGAAAGAATAGTGGATTTAGAAAGTTAATGCTGTTTGCCTCTTTGTTCAAATAAAAAGACATTTTTTGAGAAGTCTATTTAGAATGCTTAGTTCAGTTGAAACATGTAAGAAGGCTGCTCATTCCATTTTTTTCAGACGAAAGTTATTTATATATACAAAATACTGTACTAGAATCTAGGTATACAATGAGGAACAAAAACAGATATGATTCGTGACTTTATTGCACCTAAATTCTAGTGATAAAAGATAGTTATCAACAACTATTCACACAAATTATCATCTAATTTTCAACCCTAAAAAGTACTGTGAAAAAACAATTACAGAGATGTCATAATTTTATAGGTACAAGATGATTATGAGGAAATAATGCTTGCACTGATATCAGAATAAAGAAAAAACAGATGTTGTCTAAAGAGAATGAGAAGTACAGAACAGCATATGTGATGGGGTAGAGGCAGGCAAGAGCACTCCCAGGTTCCTCAAAAGGCTGGTAGGAACGGTGGGTAGAGAGTAATGTCAAATGTGGTAAGAGGTGAAGCTTCAAGAGGACATACAGGTGGATGAACAGCTTTTGTAGACTTCATCTTTATTTTTTTTTATTATAAAGTTTCAAAGGCTTTTAATTAAGGAGGTATTATAATCACATTTATATTTTAAATTATTATTATGGCTGTAGTAAAATAACAGACTGTAGAAAAGCAAACATGGTTGCAGGTAGATAAATTTTAGAAATTTAGAAAATATTTTAGAAGTTCACCTAGGATAAAGATGATTTTGTTAAAACCGGAGCAGTGCATGGATTTGAGATATATTTATGAGCCACATAAAATACGTTATGGTAGGCCAGGCTTAGTGGCTCATACCAGGAATCCCAGCACTTTGGGAGACCAAGGCAAGTGGATCACAAGGTAAGGAGTTCAAGACCAGCCTGGCCAAGAGGTTGAAATCCCATCTCTACTAAAAATACAAAAATTAGTCAGCTGCGGTGGAAGGTGCCTGTAATCCCAGCTACTCGAGAAGCTGAGGCAGGATAATCACTTGAACCCGGGATGGAGGTTTCAGTGAGCTGAGATCACGCCACTGTACTCCAGCCTGGGCAACAGAGTGAGACTCCGTCTCAAAAAAAAAAAAAAAGAAAAAAGAAAAAAATGTTAATAGACTAAACAGACTGAACAGGACTCTATCATTCAAGCTTCTCCAGAATCCATTGAGTAATACATTATTGAGTATCTCCTATGTGCCAGAGCTGAATTGTAGTGGTGGGATGACTGCTTTGCTTTCAAAGACCTAACAGTCTAGAAACACTAGACATACAGAAATGGCTAGCATATCTTTAAATGTGATTTAATCAGTTGTTTTCTTAGCTTCAAACAGCTCCAATTTAGCAATTAATTTTGTTACCATCTCAAAATACAGATATTTATAAAGACTTATTGAAACTAACACATAGGTATCAACTGTAATAGTCTAGTTGTTTGGGTGCCTATTTCAGCAATGGTCTACTCTAGAATAGTTATTAATATTTTTCATTCAGCTAAGGTGGTAAAGTATCCTGAAGCCCTGTGAGGTCAAATGCATGTAACACTCAGAGACTGTTCCAATGTTTGTAAAAATATCTTATCAGTCTCACTATGTACTCTTTCCAATAAGTAAATAAATAAGAATTCAGCAAGTAATCTAGACCCATTATCTTATCTCCCTCTGTTTCATCAAGCCTGCTTTAGTAACTTGGGCACCTAGCCAGAAGCCTGTAAGAAATCTATTACAGATTGTGTGTAGCCTCTTTACGACCCTGTAAATCAGGCCCTTTATGTGAGACACATCACTGTCATAACATTCCAAGTTGTTGTTGAGGGCAAGCAGAGTCTATCACTTTAGAAGTATTGATTGCAGAAAACAGAAAGCAACCCAGACTAACCTACAAAAGGAATTTATTGGAAGGATTTTGGATCTCACAGTTGTTAGACCTAATCTTAGCAGGAACGAGGTGCGTTCCACAGGATCACAGAGCAGGAAGCAGGAAATACGGCGTGTCTATTGAGAAGCACAGCCTCTTGAACATGACACTGCCGCAAAGAGAGCAACAGCACAATCACCATGCCACCACTAGATCTGCTCTTTATGCAGAACTGACTGAAGCTGATCAACGTTCGCCACGTGAGACTGACTGCTGCTTGACTGGGTGGTTTGGATAAAGTACCTAGAATGTCAATCCCTAGGCACATTTGCCTGAATTCTGGGGCTTGGCTTTTGTCTGTACATTAATTCTAGAAACTCGTGGAAAGATGTCTGGATACAGAGGAACAACACTCATTAAGATAATAAGGAATGACTCTTTGTGCCCTGGGGTTACGATGGAAATTGTGCCAAACAGGTCACAATCTAGTAGTACCAGCTCTGACACCAAACAGCCTGAGGTTCAAATCCAGCTCCGTCACTACCTAGCTTCCTGTCTCAGGCAAATCACTTAACTGCGAGGGTAGTGTCATGAAGAAAAGGTAGACAGTAGGCATTAAGTTTTCACCTCAAGGATAAAAAGTTCTAACTGTTCAAAAATTCTTTGTTTTACCAGCATGACTGAAGTCATTATCTACTTTATTATTTTACATAACATGAGAATTATGACTTAGAAATTAACTTACAGGACAAAATTTTGAATTTAATTACAGAAAAAAAAAACTATGTCAGTGGCAATACATTTGAAAAGATAAAACTAAATGAGAATTTTCTAAAATAAAATAAAATAAAAAAATAAAAAATAACTTCTTTATAATTATGGAAATTGTCAATTTCTTAATAGAGAAATGCCCACTATAGGACATTTATGTCAAAATAGAAAATTCTAGTTATCTAGAAATCAGAGCATTTTCTCCTAGAAGATATTCTAGAGAAACATATTCCAGGAGGCAACTTGGGAAATTTATTAGAAACTTAGGAAATTTTCATTTATGAATCACTTATTTCTTATGTATGTGAGGGCAATGGAAGTGAGGGGTGCTATTTATTATATTGATTAAGAATGTGCAATCTGGAATAAGACTGCCTGGTTCAAAGCTACACTCTAGCTTTCTAGCTGAGTAATTTTGGGCAAGGTCATAACCTCTTCAAACTAATTTTCTATTCTATAAAATGGGAATAAATAATATTAGTGTGTATCTGCTATGGTCTGAATGTTTGTGTAGCACAGAATTTATGTGACAGACCTAATCCTGAATAGGATGATATTAGGCCGTGAGGTCTCTTGGGAAATGATGAGGTCATGAAGCTAGTGCCCTTACGAATGAGATTTGTTTCTCTAAGAGCTTGCTTGGCCCTATCATGTGAGGACATAGAAGGTGCTATCTACAGGAAAGTGAACCTTCAGCAGGCACTAAATTAGCTTGTGCCTTGATCTTGAACTTCTCAGCTAACAGAACCATTGGAAATAAATTTCTGTTGTTTAGAAGCTACCCAGTTTATAGTATTTTGTTGCAGCAGCTCAAACAGACTAAGACAATATCTCCAAGGGTCCTTTTCACAGTGAAATAATGAGATAATTCAAGGGTGTTAAATAAACAAAAATAAAGTAACAGAATGAACACACATAGTTCACCTCATGTGTGTATAATTGTCTTATGAACTTCCCCCTTTTCTTAAACAACAGAATCCAATGGTCCTCAATTTTTGCAACTGAGAATCATTTGTGGACCTTTAAAAATAATTTAAATGTCAGCATCCACTCCAGATTTTCTGAATTCTAATTATAAAGTTGGTCATAGTCGTATGACTGTTCATTTTTATTAAAGAGTATTTAATATACAGAATTTAACCAATATTTAAAAGCACCCATTTCATTAACTAAGTAGCATGTTAAAATAATGAGTAATTTTGTTTGGATTTTCTATACATAAACTTTGTCTAGAAAACTATTTTAGAAAACATTTTGCTGCTACAAATCTTAATAGTTTCAATAAAATGTGAAATCTTGGTAAGTACAGCTTATTGAAGAATATTATTTTTTTCTGGATGAATCAGGATTATCTTAGGTCATTATTTTGTATACCAAAATTGACTAAATGAAAGCTAATTGTATATGAAAGAGTATATGCATTAGGGATTCAGAAAGATCTGGGCCATCTTTTCATTACTAGCTATGTGATCTTAGACCAGTTCCTTGGCCTTTCTGAATGTACTTTTCCTCATTTTAAAAAAGAATAATGAATGGAATAAATAGGAATATAATTGACTACCTGAGATAATAGAAGAAGAATTTTTGAAAAAGTTATGTTTAATAAATAGTAGCTTAATGGTGAATAAAACTACTCATTTTACTTGGGGACAACATCAACATAAAACCAGCTTCTGTTCAAGATATATATTCAAATTAGTATTATTGGAGAAAATATTTTTAATGCTTTAGTTTATCAGATGTAATTTTCTCTCAAATTCAACTCTGGAAATAAATTTCAATTATTTATGGATCCTTACTAGTACTTATTTATTGAGATAATTTTTTGTTAAAATAAAAAGAAATGTTTTTAAGCGTTCTCAATTTAAAAACTAAAGTCCAAGAGAGATTTAAGTGTGGCTGGCTTCAATTGGTTCAGAATTTACCTTATATCTCTTTGGCTTAATGTGGTATCTTTGTTCTTTTTTCATTCTACATACACTTTTACTCTGTATTGCTTATATATGGCCCATTATAGCTGTCCAAAAATAGTATATTTAACCCTAAATTGACATATTCATTCGGTCTTAAAAATTTTATTGTCCAAACTAGTTATAGACTTTATCCACTTTTTTGGGACGTCAACTGAACAGGTGTTATTTTATGCTCACCTAATAAAAGACAAAGTAGGACAAAAGCAATGAGTATAAGTGATTAATGTTACACATCTATTAAATGCAAAGGAATCAGTCCAGTATCTCATCTCTCTATTATCCCACCTTGCTCCTAATGGTGGTGGTGGTTCATTAGAAGTGATGGTAATTCCAAATATAGGAATCATGGCTGGGCATGGTGGCTCACGCTCATAATCCCAGCACTTTGGGAGACAAAGCAGATGAATTACCTGAGGTCAGGAGTTCACGACCAGCCTGGCCAACATGGTAAAATCCGGTCTCTATTAAAAATACCTAAATTAGCGGGGCATGGTGGTGCATGCCTATAATCTAGGCTACTCCAAAGGCTGAGGCAGGAGACTCTCTTGAACCCAGGAGGAGGAGGTTATAGTGAGCGGAGATGATGCTGCTGCACTCCAGCCTGGGCAACAGAACAAGACTCCATCTCAAATATATATATGAATCAGTCCAGTATCAGTTCCCTCTCCATTATCTTGCCTTGCTCGTAATACTGGTAGTGGTTCAGTGGTGGTAGTAAGAAATAATAGACAAAAGTTTTTTGAGGTTGTGCAGTGGCTCAGGCCTGTAATTCCAGCACTTTGGTAGGCCAAGGTGGGTGGATCACGAGGTCAGGAGATCGAGACCATCCTGGCTAACACTAACACGGTGAAACCCCATCCCTACTAAAAATACACACACACACAAAAGTAGCCAGACATGGTGGTGGGAGTCTGTAGTCCCAGCTACCTGGGTGGCTGAGGCAGGAGAATGGCGTGAACCCGGAAGGTGGAGCTTGCAGTGAGCTGAGATAGTGCCACTGCACTCCAGCCTGGGCGACAGAGAAACAGAGCGAGACTCCTCTATTATAATGAAATACATGAAATATGTTGGCTACATGACTAAATCTGAATATTTTATTTTTAAATGACTTTTGCTATGTATAACTTGCATGATAGCTATAGATTTTGATTTTATTTCCATTTTATTTGTAAACAAACTTTTTTCCTTTTTTCTTTTCTTTTTTTTTTTTTTTTTTTTTATTATATTCCTTTACACTATGGAAAGTTTTAAATGAGTGGAAATTGCTGTTCCAC
>NW_016820890.1:336945-339196 GCF_001698545.2 Rhinopithecus bieti | reverse complement strand
ATATTTATTCAGTATTACTTTTCATAGATAATTTGTTTCAAAATGTAGGGAAATATATAAAATATTTTATTTTAAAATAGACTGTTATCACTTGAATAAACAATTCTCAATCAATCCTAATCCCCCTTTCTTTTACATTATTTAGAAAATAAAGTTGTTTTTACTTCAACCCCTGCTTTTATATTCATAAAATATTGTCTTCAAAATAAGCTTACAATGTAAGACATGTAAAGAATGACATTGTATGTACAAATAAATACTATTTGCTAATATCATTAACAAAATTCAAAAATTTTGACCATGCGGATTCACCAGCCAGTTGCCTCAGAGGCAAGCTATGCCCCTCTTCTGTGTTTCAACAAAAAGTCTCAGTGCAAAGCACCATATTATGAATCTTAGCTAGTTAGTTAGATATACACAGATAACTATTGGTAGTAACAAATATTCACAATAAATAGTAATAGCAATAAATTTCCAAGGATTGTAATTATCCATGCTAATAAAATGTATTATTAAAGTAACAATACTAATAATGAAAGTTATGCATGTTCCTTTTTAAAACTTTTACATTAAAAAGAGCAGATCCCTTCTGAACCAACTCACCATGTATCTATGACTGCCATATGTTTGTTTGATCTGTTCCTTTAGTGAGACAGAAGTTTTGGAGAATTGTGAAACCAATCATAATTAAATATTTTTTATGGCAATTTCTTCCAGTTTTAAAACAGAATCTATTCCCAACTCATTTTTAAAAGGCTAAAATTGTACTACATTTACTTTTAGAACATCTGATTTCTCATGTGGACTTGTAGAGATGAGTAAAAGTTCAGTTTTTATAATTGTCTCAGTTACAGTCTTTGTCTGTCTTACCTTCTCTTTCACTTTTCCTCTGCAGAGTTTTACCCCTGTTGGTAGTGATTATTGAAACTATCTACCCCTCCTGGCTCCCTGTCTTATAATTAATTTTAAATCTGTCTCTATGTTTATTCCTATTGAACAAGCAATCTAAATATCAGAGGTGTTCTACAGATATTAATCCATTCATCCATTAAACCATCAATGAATATAAGAAATTGAGCCAATGTTAGAGATACACAAAACAGATAACAAAGTCTTATCCTCCAGTTGCTTCCTGTACAATATATGGGAGAAACATAGACACAGAATATGGCGTAAGGCATATTGTAATAAGTACCACAATAGATTCATCTCTACCTTTTACCATGATCAAGAACATAATGTTTTGCTACAAATAGGTAACACATAAAACTTCTTTATTAGGGGCATGAACTCTCAAATACAGAGTTAAGCATATCTGTGTTCGAATTCCAGTTTTTATATTTACTAGCCGTTTTACTGTGAGCATGTTATTAAATTTCTGAGTTTGTTTTCTCAACTGTAATGTCCACCCCCCTAAATTTTCTGTGAAGATTAAATGAGACAATTTATATACTGATTTTTGCACAATGCTTTTGCCTCTCAATTTCTCAATACATGTACATACTACCATTATCACTATTAATCTTATTATTATCAATTAGTGAGATGGCTGATAATTTTATATTGGTCTTAAATTTACTTAAGTACGATGAGAACATTCTCTTTATATAGGAAAATATAAGAAGACCAGTATAAAAAATTGGATATTTAGAAATGATACACAATTCTTTAAATATGTAGTTTTATGTTTGTTCTTGAGTACAGGATATCGAATATGAGATTGAAAAAATAATAATTGGTACTAAAATTTGAAGAAAATGCTATAGAAAGAGTAAAAAAAGTCTACAAAAGTTTTATAAGTATTGGAATGTTAAGACTAGATATATACTACAAGAATATTAATCTGGCAGTGGTATGACACTGTTTCACAAACAAGGGAGGAATGCTGGCATCTCTCTGCCAAAATGTTATTACCGCTATTGTCTGGAAATGTCAATGCACGGTAATAACAATAAACAGACAACTTTTGGTTGTTTTTTAAATTATTTTTTAACTCCACAGATAGTAGTTTCCTGAAATGCCAAGACAATGGCATAAACTTCCCTTTGCCTTTTGTAATACTCTGGTATGAAGAGTTGGTAGGAGATTAGCTGTAATTAAAATTTATTCCAGTAAATACAGAAAACAGAAAATGAATAAGAAACAGTTACACAAGAGCACACATGTACCCTAGAACTTAAAGTATAATAAAAAAATAAATAAATAAATAAATAAATAAATAAATAAATAAATAAAAAAGAAAAAACAAAAA
>NW_016820890.1:320784-335772 GCF_001698545.2 Rhinopithecus bieti | reverse complement strand
AAAAAAAAAAAAAAAAAAAAAAAACCCTAAAGAGTTAAGCAAGCATGAAAAAAATAAACAAAGGCAGAGGCATTATATTACCTGGCCTTGAAATCTACTACAAAGCTATGGTAATCTAAACAGCATGGTACTGGCATAAAAACATGGCATTCACATATAAACCAACAGAATAGAATCAAGAGCCCAGAAATAAATCTTCACATTTACTATCAATTGTTTTTCAACAAAAATGCCAAAATTACACCGTGAGGAAAGCACAGTTTCTTTAATAAATGGTGCTGGAAAAATTGGATATCCACATGCGAAAGAATACAATTATGCCCTCATCTCACACCATATATAAAAATCAACTAAAAATGGATAAAGTCTCAAATGTAGAAAGACTAGATGAAACCATAGGGGAAAACTCTATAACATTGGCCTTGGGAAATAATTTTAAATATGACCCCAAAAGCGCATTCAGCAAAGCAGAAGTAGACAAGTGGGATTACATAAAACAAAAACGCTTCTGCACAGCATAGAAAACAATCAATGGAGTAAAAATGCAATCTATAGAATTTGAGAAAATATTTGCAAATTATACATTTGATAAGAGGTTATTTTTCAAAATATATAAGAAAATTATACAACTCAATAGTAAGAAAAGAGTTACCTGATTTTAAAATGAAGACAAGGACCAAACATACATTTCTAAAAAAAAAGTAATACAAGTAAATAACAGGTATCTGAAAATATGATCAAGATCACTAAGCATCAGGGAAATCAAAATTAAAACCACAATGAGTTATCATCTTACACATCTTAAAATGGCTGTTATCAAAAAGATGAGACAGCAAATGTTGGAGAGGATGTGGAGAAAAGGGAACCCTTATACACTACTGGTGGTAATGTAAATTAGTACTGCCCATATAGAAAACAGTATGGAGGTTCCTCAAAATATTGAATGAGAAACTATCATATGATCCAGCAATTCCACTTCTGTGTATACACTGAAAGGACATAAGATGAGTATGTAGAAGAGATATCTGCACTTCCATGTTCATTGCAGCATTATTCATAATATCCAAGATATGGGATTCAACCTGTATCATCATTGGGTCAATTAATAAGGAAAACATGATACATATACACAATGTAATAACAGCCTTAAAATATAAGAAAATCCTGTCATTAACCACAACAGGCCTAAACCTGGAGGGCATTGTGTTAAATGAAATGTCACACATAAAAAATACTGCATAATCTCACTTATTAGTGAAATATAAAAAAGCAGAAGCAATGGAAATAGGGTAAAATGGTGATTAACATATATATGAGGCAATACATATGTTAAAGCTTGATTTACCCACTCTACAATGTATACATATATGAAAATCTCATGTTGTACACCAAAAATGTATACAATTTTAACTTGTCAGTTAAAATAACTTTTTAAAAGTCATTGGAATGAAAATAATAGGATGTTATTATACAAATACCACAACTAAATAATATTTACTTTGGTAACTCATAACAGACATTTGAACAGAAAGCCATGGAATATTATATGATGAGAAAACAATTGATCTTAATTTTTGTATGTGTAACATCAAGGAGCCTCTTCTTTTTAATTTTTTTTTATATTTAAAAGTGTGCTAGTAATAACAAAGAATTGGAAATAAAAATCTTGTCTTCAAGTTCAACTTCTGGTTCTATATTGTCAGCTAGTACATCCTGAGTAAATAACTTATCTGAACACTGTCTTCCTAATTAATAAGAACGTAGGTCTACATTTTGATGAAACAAGCATACATTCTTACATCAAGTTATAATTATTCCTTTGTGTGATATTACACATAAGGCAAATCTACTGGATCGGGGGAGTATTTTATTTTTTTTTTCCTTAAAAACCAAACAAGATAAGACCATGAATTCAGTAAAATATGTATAAGTCAGTCAGAGAGATAGAACAAGAAGTTGGGGGTTGGTTACAGATATATAATAATAATCATAATCAATTTGTATGAACAAACAGGTCTTTTTTTTATTAAAACAAGAATGAAATAAAGTAAGAACAGATGTGGGACAAAAATCTCAAAAAAGATCAGAAGTCACATGTCATTCCCAGTTTTGGAATGTCATTCCCAGTTTTCAAATATCCTTTGAAGAAGGATAACTTCCCACTTCTATTAAAACTAGGGTAAACAGTAATAACTGGCAAGATTAACTGGTTCATTCTTTGAAAGGAATTTCATAGTACAAAGAAAAGAGAGCTTAAGAGATTGATTTAGAGTTGTACATAAAATTAATTTTATTAAGTCTTCATGCTCTGAAACAACTTGTCTAATGCAAAATCCCCAGACCTCCCCCTAACATGTCCAAATATGACATAAACTACATATTTGTGCATTCCAGTGGCCACCAAGTTCTATGAGTGACCTTTACTGTGTGAATATAAACGGTGGGAATAAGTTTCCTAGGATAGTGGCTGGAAATTAGATTTTAATTCTTTTATTTATTTATGTATTTATGTATTATTTAGTTATTTATTTTATTATACTTTAAGTTCTAAGGTACATGTGCACAACGTGCAGGTTTGTTACATATATATGTTGGTGTGCTGCACCCATTAACTCGTCATAATTTAAAGTTCTGGGATACATGTACAGAACGTGCAGGTTTGTTACATAGGTAAACATGTGCTGTCATGGTTTCCTGCAACTATCAATTCATCACCTGGATTTGAATTCTTTGAAATAGCAATGATCTGATACCTAGATTATGAGAACATTTAAACCCACTCAAACTTATAGGTCAAGGTAGTAGAAGTCAACAATTGAAAAATTGTACATCTCAGCTCATTACTTATAAATTATAGTCAACACTGATTCTAAGAAATATGGAGAGTATTTTTGGTTTCTTTATGTTCAATAGAAAATCCAGTGTAGTATTTTCTTAGAAATGAAAATAAAGTGATCTAAAAATAAATAATAAGAAGATAAAAGCCAACACACTTTTGGAAAAGACGATTGATAGTATATTACCTTCTCAAAATAAACGAATAATCATGATGTGTTACAATCCATATTTATTTTATGATACATTTTTACTATCTTCTGTTGTATATGAAATATTTTATAATTAAAAAAAGAGTGTTACCATTGAAAGCATAGACAAGTCAATGGTACAGAACAGTCCAGATTCAGGTATACACAATAATAACCTAGTATTGGGAAAAGGTGGTACAATAATCACTTATGAAAGAGAATATTATTCAATACTTGACACTAGCAAAATCGGACACTTAAGATATATATGCACACACATATATAATTTTCTTTAAGTGTCCATATATACATATGTATATAATTATATATAAATACATGTAATTTTATATGCATATATGTATATATACACATATGTATACAATTATATATAAATATATAATTTTATATGTACATATGAACACAAGATAAAGTACATATAATTATATACAATTTATATATGTGTGTATATACATATACATGCAATTTGATTCTCACTTCTCCAATTTCTAAAAAAAACTTAAATTTTCTATAATAGAGCTATTTTATTTTAAATACAAATGGATGCGCACACAATAACACAAGAAACTTTATTTTATAATACCGAAATACATATACAAACAATAAATAGTTAAATACGCATTTCAGAAGTTACAGAAGAAATTAGAATCTTTATATCTAAGTATCTCACAAACGTATCATAAAACTATAAACTCAATAAAACGGGCAATGCAATGCCCACAAAATCACAGAGGAATGACAAGTGACTGAAAAATATATTAATACATTCAATCCAACTGTGAATAAAATAAAATAACAAAAAATAGCAAGTATAATTTTCAAATGAAGTTAAGTATTATTATACTCAACTTTGGCATTCTGTGTTGGATTGGTACCCTCATACTCTTCTGTGAAAATGTAAATGTAAATTTTCACAGAAGAATTTGGAGAATATGATTGTACTGATTTTTATTGAAAATAAAAGAGCATTAGCTTTCAATTCTAATTCTACCTTGGGAAACACAAAGTAATAGATAATTCAACAAAGTATTATTATGTACAAGGAGTGGCTAGAATTGAGGATATGGGACTTAATCCTTAAGATTTTGGGGAACTGAAGGAATCTTCCACTTTCTAAAACTGATGTAAAAATTTTGATTTAATTGTAAAACAATTTATTTTATGCAACAATATTTAAATTGGAAATTTGATTACACCACAGTAAAAAGGAAACACTGTTCTAGAATGCTAGATGTTCTAGAGTGTCAAGACAGGGCAAATACGTCTTTCATGCCTGATAATGTAAATTGTTTTGGCTAAAGAAATACCTCAAGGAAAATACGTTGACTAGAAAATAGGCTTCAATATTTAATGAGAAGTGGGGAAAAAGAAAGAAAACCTCTCACTGAGCCTAAAACACTGGAGTAGGTATTGGGTTCTAGGAAGGTTAGATATAATCAAACAGAACATATTAAAAACAAAACAAGCTAACAATAAAAATAGCAGAGACAGGAAAAATATCAATAATATTTGGTGAGAAATATCATGTAAAAGAATACTGTATGTACTCTGGAAACAGTCACATCTAGATGTGGTTTATATTTTATTTATGCTTTGTCATGTTTTCTGTTATACTCAAATCTTAAATCGTCATTAAAAATTTTTAACCCTTCAAACTTTAATTATATTTGGAAGATTGAGAAGGGCCTATGTGCCAAATGGGACACAAGTCTATAGAAATGGATGACATCAGCCTAGGGTCTGACGGAAATACAACACACAAGGAGCGGTTTTTCTGAAATGCAGAGGAGTATCCTGCAGAAACGTTTAATGTTGAGGAAAGAACTAAGTAACAAACAAACCAAGACAAGATAAACTTCTCGAACGTGTAATCATTTCTTAATGAGAAAAAAGACCTCAGGAAAAGAAATGATAGAATAAAAGTCTTCTCATCATATATTACTATGGAGTCAGTTACTACTGCATTTGGTTATTAAGGGAGTGAGTGCCCTTTCTTGGTAAAATACAGTGTATTATGGCAGCCTGAAACTTCTGATGTCACAACTAGAAAAAAAGAAAGATTAGTTACAAAAAATATATTATGAAAGGCATCAGGGAGCATTGCATAAACAATGGGAAACATGATGAAAGCTTCTGGAGGGGGAAGAACTGTTTTGATGTAAGCTGATAATGTGTAGCTGATTGGTTTTCTGTTTGTTTTTCTTGTTTGTTTTCGTAATGAATATTTGTCAGTTCTTTCAAAAGAACATTTTCTGAGTTCAGGGCCTATTTGGAAAACAGAGGAGCTAGGCCAAAAGCTTCGAAAAGCTACACAAAGTAAAATCATCTACAACCTAGCGTCAATTGGAAACAAAGATCTGTGAAGGCGGAGGCCTTCCCCAAAACACGGCATTCTCCATTGTAAGGCATTTGTCAAAATTTGAAACTGCATAGGATCACTGGTTAGGGGTAGAATTAAATCTCCCATAATCTAAGCAATGAGCTCAGAGCGGAAACCCCAGAAACAAGAAATTAATTAGAAACAATGAAACTTCAACTCAGCCCTGATGCAGCTCTGCCCTTTTTAGGGTTGAGAATTTTGCTTCCATACCACATTTTATACACACATTTTATACAGCTGGCATACAATTAAACAATTATTATACATACAAGAGGACAAACTATGTGACCAGTAACCAAGGGAAAAAATGACAAAATAAGTTTTTTTGTTTCTTTTTTTCTTGAGACGGAGTTTCACTCTTGTTGCCCAGGCTGGAGTGCAGTGGCACAAGCTCGGTTCACTGCTACCTCCACCTCCTGGGTTCAAGTGATTCTCCTGCCTCAGCCTCCGGAGTAGCTGGGATTACAGGCATGCGCCACCACGCCCGGCTAATTTTATATTTCTAGTAGAGACGGGGTTCCTCCATGTTGGTCAGTCTGGTCTCAAACTCCCAATCTCAGGTGATTCGCCCACCTCAGCCTCCCAAAGTCCTGGGATTACAGGCACAAGCCACCGTGCTCAGACCAAACTAAGTAATTTTAGTAATTTTAGAGACCTTGTCTGGAGTTACCACACTAAGACTTTAAAATTACTATGACACATATATTCCAGAAAACTTTAAAAAGTGACAAAATAGAAGACACTATTAGAATGTTCACTTTTGAAATAATCAATCATCATGCTAGAAATTGAAGACCTTAAAAAATACACATTGCATTTGAAACTCTGCAGCCAATGGATTTGTTTCACAACATGGTGGCCAAAGAAGAAGCTAAGATTAGTCACATGAAAGACAGAGTGAGTGGAAAAAAAAAAAAAAATCCTGGGAAATTACAGAAAAAAAAAAATGTAAAAATAGACGTGTGTGAGATAAATGTGGGATACACATAATATGTGTACTTTTCACTATATTATATTTAAATAAAAACTTTTTAAAATTAGTTCTTTCTGGACGGTTTTACATCTTCATTATTTCAGATATTCTTTGAGGTTATTTTATCTTTTAACAAGAAAATCCCACTGGCTTTTCACCTAATTGAATTAAGTCTATAAATTAATTCATAGAGGATGGTCATTTTTACAATTCCCATCCTGGCACTTGTTATATTATACAATTTATTCATTAAAATAATTCATAGTTAACTTTTTATTATTCTGCTTCTGGAGAGAGTCCTTACTAAGTTTAATTTTGAATGTATTTTAATAAGTCCTGTGACTATCTAAATATAATATCATATATTGTTTTTCTCAAAGGGTTTTCTTTATAGGAAAGATAACTGATTGCAATTTACTTATTTTTTTTCTTATTACTCTACCCTGGGTACAATTTTCAGGTAATATATATCTTAATAATCTACATCTTTTAGTTTTAATATTTATTTTTTATTTATTTTTCTTTTCAAATTTAAGTTCGGGGGTGCATGTGCAGGTTTGTTACATGGGTAAATTGCATGTCACAGGGGTTTGGCATACATATTATTTTATCATCCCATTAATAAGCACAGTACCTGATAGGTAATTTTTTTATACTTACCCTCCTCCCACTCTCTGCCCTCAAGTAGGCCCTTATGTCTATTGCTTTATTTTTTGTGTTCATGTGTATTCGGTGTTTAGCTCTCACTTATAAGTGAGAAAATGAGGTATTTAGTTTTCTGTTCCCACATTAATTAGCTTAGGATAATGGTTCCGGCTGCATCCATGTTGCTGTGATAGACATGATTTTGTTTTTTTGTATGGCTACACAGTATTCCGTAGTGTATATGTACCACACCTTCTTTATCCAGTCCATCGTTAATGGGTATCTATGTTGACTCCATGTCTTTGCTATTGTGAATAGTGCTGCAATGAACACAGTACCACAATGAACATATGCAGGCATGTGTCTTTATGGTAGAGCAATTTATATTTTTGATATTTACATCTTATTTTTTGAGCTATTTAAAAATGATATGTGATTTAAAACATACTTGTGTTACCTAGTATCTCTGAGTTACGCCCAGTTTACAAGGAGCATTACTAACGTACTCTATTCCCAAGAGTATGTTCTTAGTACATATGATGAGGCTCTCAACAAACACAATCAGTCGATAACTGGCATCTAATACACATTTAGTAAATAGATTAATAGATAGACAAAATTGTTCCCTAATTGTATATATGTTTTGCTTTTACTAGTTTAAATCTCCTTTTGCTAAGCTTAAATATTTTTTCCAACATAGTATATTTGTCCCAGATTCTACATCATATTATGTAAATATCACACATCAGCACATATGGAATTTCACTGTCCCCGGCTTTGGAAACATTAACATTCTAAAGCTAATATGTGATTACTTCCACATGTTTCATTTGATGAATGTGAGGTCATAAAATTCATTAAGTCAATTTATATTTTGAAACAATGTGTCTACATCTGCAAGTCTTCTGTATATAAGTTCTCTACACTGTGAAAGTTTTAACAACAATATTAACATGTTGTGAAACTGGAAAAATCTCACTCAGCTGTATGTGAGTCTAAATACAGACTTAGATCATATGAATCACAATGATCATTTCACTCCAAGTTAATGTATTTTTTAGTTAGTTCCCATAATTTCCACACAGAGACATCTGATTTCTGTGTCAAATAACTCTATTACAATGATGTTTACACATGCTACAATAAGTAACATACTGTTAGATATCCTTTATTCTACAACAATCCTTAGGTGTTTCTAATGAATTAACCCAGTTTTTATTTTCAAGTCAGAACAAATAATGGATAAAGACCCAAAAATCAGCTCTGGCCTGAGGTACTATGAGGTGGAACAAAATAAAACCAAGGATAAGTATGTACAGGTATGCTTACATTAATAGAAAACAAAAGTAATATTCATAGGAAACACTTACCTATTACATTTGTCAGGCCCTCTTTTAAATGCATCCCCCCCTCCACAAAAACACTTAATTGATTTAATCTTGTGGTACAGGTGCTATTACTACCCATATGTTGGAAATGATGAAACTGAAGCAAAGAAAAATTAAGGCACTTTATCAAGGTAACAATATTTTGAATAATGTCACACGGTAGTAATAGAGGTAGAGCTATGATTTCAATCCAATAACGTCACTAGTAGTAGTAGAAGTACAGCTATGATTTAAACCCAAGAAGTCCTTTTCTATGATCCATAATTTTAAACAGCATGTTATATTTTTCTGTATTATCTCCTAAGTAGAAACAGAGAGTGCTTAGACATGAGCTATCTCTCGAATTCATGATGTTTATAAAACATCAAACACAACATCTAGCATAAACAATCAACTAGTCCCCTTTTTACCGTTATCTTGTCTTGCTGTATGCAAAAATAGTATCTGCTTTCTGTTCGGAGGGACTCAAGTTTATAGTACCAGGTACTCTGGACAGTCCAACAGAAATCTTAGTAGAAATATCAAACTGAAAAATATGATCTTTGTTTGTATTAATCTGTTCTTACACTGTTAACACCCGAGACTGCGTAATTTATAAAGAAAAAAGATGTTTAACGGACTCACAGTTTCATGTGGCTGCGGAGGTCTTACAATCATGGGAGAAGGTGAAGGAGGAGCAAAGACACGTCTTACACGATGTCAGGCAAGAGAGCTTGTGAAGGGGAACTGCCTTTTTATAAAACCACCAGTTCTTGTGAGACTTATTTATTATCATGACAACAACACAGGAAAAACCACCACCATGATTAAATTACTTCCCACCAGGACCTTCGCACAACTCTTGGGAATTATGGGAACTACAATTCAAGATTAGATTTGAGTGGGAACACAGCCAAACCATATAACTGTTCTTAACTATAGTGTAATAACATATACAAGGATAATCACAGCTATTTGCTTAGAAATATTCAGGTTTGCAACTCTCCTTATTATGATTATTAATAGCATGCATTTCTTGCTCAAAAAGTATTCTAACTTGGAGGATATATTTTATTGTAGTCTTACATATAAACTGTATACACAGTGCTATAGACTGAATTGTTCCCCTCACCTCAATTCCTATGCTGAATTCCTAACTTCAAATATAATAATGTTTTGAGATGGGGTCTTTGGTAGGTAATCAGGTTTAGATGAGGGTGGGAAATTTAGGATGAGATTAGTGGTCTTATAAGAAGAGGCACCAGAGATATTGCTCTTGCCCTCTCTCTGCCTTATGAGCACACAAGAAGAAAACAGCCATCTACAAGCCCTCATCTGAACCGGACCAAGCTGGCAACGTGATCTTGAATAGTCTCTAGAACTGTGATAAAATAAATGTCTGTTACTTAAGCCACTCTGTGGTGTCTTGTTATGGCAGCCTGATCTGACTAATGCACATAGCATCAACATACTATTATATGAAGTATATTAACTGTTAACAAATTATATGCTAATTAAATTATGTGCACGTAAGAGCTCACTTGCTTTATTTGACCAGCTAGAGAAAACTATGTTTGGCCTTAAGTTATTCTTACTAAACTTTGATTTAACTATAAATTCAAAATTTTAATTCTAATAGTGGCATAATAAAAAATGTACATTACAGTATTTTTTAACAATGAATTTTGATCTATCAAAGCAAAATTCTTTACTACATTAAAATTGGTAATTAAAGTCTAATTTCAAAACATTTTAAAGATAATTCCTGAATAATTTATCAGTGATTATTTAATGAACAAATTAAAAGATTAAACCAGTTTTGTGTTAGTGTATATTTTATTTTTTATTATATATCATCCTCAACTTTTTCAATCTTGGAAAATATTTGTTCACAGTTGAAGAGGGTAGGAAATATCTGTCTATGGTGGAGTGAAAAACTAATTGACATCACTAAATCAATAAATAAACTGAATTCTACACTAAATGTCATTCTGTACTCAGAATTCTGTGCAATCCCGATTTAGCAGGTGTTTGATTGTTTGTATTGTGACCATTTGGGTCTATTGACTATTCGGTGGGTTCCATTTCTATCACCATGGGTACAATTCTAGCTTCAGCTTCTTAAGTTACTGTATTTTATTTAGTCACATATTCTTAACTTCATTCATCATTTATCTTAATGTACCCTAATATATTGAATGTACAACCATACACACCTAGATATAGACTTTTTTCTTATACAGTATAATGATTAAGAAAACGTGTTATAAATGAAAAACAAACAGAAGTTTACAGGTTTTCAAATTCTGATAAAAATTTTATTTCCTCCAAAACAGCAGAAGGTTTTATAAATCATAGTTTAGATTGTTTGAATGTGACTGAATCTATATATTTCAAATAAATGACTACCTTGCTTCCTGAACATTTCAAAAGTAGTTGTGAAGCAAACTTATACTTTAATTAATAATGTCAATCATGTTTAAAGTCTATGAGGGATTCATTTTCTTTTTCTTCATTAATAAATATGAGAGTAAAATTGTCTCATAAATCTTTTAGATGATATAGTTAGTCATAATATGCCTGGATATAATTTCACCTTGGTAGTTCTGCCACTTATGTCATTACTTAATTAAGATATTTGAGATAATATAACATTTTTATATGTTACATATATCTTTATATGTATATATTATATAAATTCATATTTTTCCTCAAATGTCTTACATTATGGCATAAGTGGCAGAACTTAAAAAAACTATGTATTAGATATTAGCTATTATATATACACACACATGTGTGTGTGTCTGTAAACACACAATTGACCCTTGAACTGCATGGACCTACTAACACATAAATTTTTTTTTTCAATAAATAGTTGGAATATTTTTCAAAGATTTGCAATAATTTGAAAACCACTTTCAGAGAAACCATGTAGCCTATAAATATTGAAAATAATGATTAAAAAGTTAGGTATGTTGTCTATGCATAAAATATTTTAGTATATGTAGACACTAGTCAATGTTATCCACTAATCCAAATGTATACTAACCTATTTTAAAAAGTTAAAATTTATCAAACGTATTCACACAAATATTTACAGGTCTTACATGGCCCATTCACAATTAAAACAAATATAAAGAAAATTAATGAGGATGGATGAAATCATAACAGCATAAAATGAATTGTAATATATACTATACTATGATATTAATTTCATAATCACCTCCTGTTGCTACTGCAATGAGCTCAAGTGTTGGGACTATTCACTTAAAATGCCAAGTCATGCTAATTATTACCACATAAGCAGTTCTTCTCTCCAGTAAATTGCATACTGCAGTAAAAAAAAGGATTTTTCACCATTCTCATGTTTTCATCACATTTCATGCAATACTGTGGGTCTTGAATAACACCATCGGACCCATAGGAACTGTCACTAGTGATGCTAGAAGTGTGTCCAGGAAGCAAGAAAAGTCACAACATCACAATAAAAGTTGAATTGCTTGGTATGTACTGTAGATTGAGGTTTGTATCTGTGGTTGGGCAATATTTCATGAAAAATGAATCCAGCACAAAGACCATTGTAAAAAAAATGAAAGAAAATTTGTGAAACCATTGCTGCAGCTACAACTGCATGCATGAAAACCTTGGACTTTTTGCTAGGAAACTTTTTAACTTGTATTAAATATGCACCTTTATGTGGGTGCATGATTCCTATAAGAAAGGCATACTTATAGACGATAATATGACTCAAAAAAAGCAAAATTATTACATGACAACTTAAAGCAAGAGGAAGGTGAAGGATCTGATTGGTGAATTTAATGCCAGCAAAGAATGGTTTGATAATTTTGGAAAGAATTTTGACCTAAAATGATAATAAGAGAAGCAGCTGGTGAGGAAAAAAAAGAAAAGCAGATGAGTTCCCAGTTGCCACCTGAAAAAGCATTGAGAAGAAAGGATAACTAATAACTGCCTAAATAAGTTTTAATGCAGACAGAATTACATTGTTCTGTAAAATAATGCGATCAAAGCACTTATTAGTAAGGAAGAAAAGCAAGCACTAAAATTTAAGGTAGCAAAGGACATGCTAACTAACTCTACTGTTTTCTGCAAATACAAACAGGTTTATGATCAGAACTGACTTTATCTATAAAATTGTTAACCCTGGAGCCTTGAAGGAAAATGAAAAACACCAGTCACCAATCTTTTGATTGTACTACAAGATGTCCTGAACAATGAGAACTGTTTTTCTAGATTGTTTCAATTGATGCTTAGTCCCTGAAGTCAGAAATTACCTTATCAGTAAGGAATTGAATTTAAAATTATTTTTATATTAGACAATGCCCCTGGCATCCCAGTATCCCATGATTTTAACACCAAAACATCAAAGTGGTCTCCTCACATCCAAACACAATGTCTCAAAATCAGCCTCCAGATAAGGGGGTAATAAGAATGTTTAAGGCATATTATTCACAGTATTCTATGGAAAGGATTGTCAATATTATGAAAGAAAACTCCAATAGAGAACATCATGAAAGTCTAGAGAGGTTACACTATTGATGATGCCATCATTGTTATAGAAAAGGCTGTGAAAGCCATCAAACCCATAACAATAAATTCCTACTGTGGGACACTGTGTCTAGACATCATTGATAACTTCACAGGATTTATGACAAAGTAAAAAACGGAAACTATGGAAAACATTGCTGATATGTCAAAAAAGTTAAGGGATGAAAGATTTCAAGATATGAAATTTGAGATCCATTTCAAGATGGCCGAATAGGAACAGCTCTGATCTGAAGCTCCCAGCATGATCGACACAGAAGATGCATTATTTCTGCATTTCCAACTGAACTCTGAAGAGAGCAGTGGTTCTCCCAACATGGCGTTTGAGCTCTGAGAATGGACAGACTGCCTCCTCAAGTTGGTCCCTGACCCCCAAGTAGCCTAATTGGGAGACATCTCCCAGTAGGGGCCAACAGACACCTCATATATGCAGGTGCCTGTCTGCGAAGCTTCCAGAGGAAGGATCAGGCAGCAACATTTGCTGTTCTGTAATATTTGCTGTTCTGCAGCCTCTGCTGGTGATACCCAGGCAAACAGGGTCTGGAGTGGACCTCTAGCAAACTCCAACAGATCTGCAGCTGAGGTACCTGACTGTTAGATGGAAAACTAGCAAACAGAAAGGAAAAGCATTAACATCAGCAAAAAGGGCATCCACACCAAAACTCCATCTGTAGGTCACCAACATCAAAGACCAAAGGTAGATAAAACCACAAAGATGGGGAGAAACCAGAGCAGAAAAGCTGAAAATTCTAAAAACCAGAGAGCGTCTTCTCCAAGGGATGGCAGCTCCATGCCAGCAATGGAACAAAGCTGGACGGGGAATGACTTAGAAGAGTTGACAGAAGGAGGCTTCAGAAGGTTAGTAATAACAAACTTCTCTGGGCTAAAGGAACATATTCAAACCCATCGCAAGGAAGCTAAACGCTTTCAAAAAAGATTAGACAAATGGCTAACTAGAATAAACAGTGTAGAGAAGACCTTAAATGAACTGATGGAGCTGAAAACCATGTCATGAGAACTTTGTGATGTATGCACAAGCTTCAGTAGAAGATTTGATCAAGTGGAAGAAAGGGTACCAGTGAATGACGATCAAATTAATGAAATAAAATGAGAGAGAAATTTAGAGAAAAGAGAATAAAAAGAAACAAACAAAGTCCCCAATAAATATAGGACTATATGAAAAGACCAAATCTATGTTTGACTGGTGTACCTGAAAGTGATGAGGAGAATGGAATCAAGTTGGAAAATTCTCTTCAGAATATTACCCAGGAGAACTTCCCCAACCTAGCAAGGCAGGCCAACGTTCAACTCCAGGAAATACAGAGAACACCACAACAATACTCCTTGAGAATAGCAACCCCAAGACACATACTTGTCAGATTCACCAAGGTTGAAATGAAGGAAAAACTGTTAAGGGCAGCCAGAGAGAAAGGTCGGGTTACACACAAAGGGAAGCCCATCAGACTAACAGCAGATCTCTCGGCAGAAACCCTACAAGCCAGAAGAGAGTGGGGGCCAATATTCAACATTCTTAAAGAAAAGAATTTTCAATCCAGATTTTCATATCCAGCCAAACTAAGCTTCATAACTGAAGGAGAAATAAAATTATTTACAGCCAAACAAATGCTGAGAGATTTTGTCACCACCAGGCCTGCCTTACAAGAGCTCCTAAAGGAAGCACTAAACATGGAAAGGAACAACTGGTACCAGCCACTGCAAAAACATGCCAAATTGTAAAGACCATCAATGCTATGAAGAAACGGCATCAATTAACAGGGAAATAACCAGCTAACATCATAATGACAGGAACAAATTCATGCATAGCAATATTAACCTTAAGTGTAAATGGGCTAAATGCACCAATTTAAAGACAGAACTGGCAAATTGGATAAAGAATCAAAACCCATCAGTGTGCTGTACTCAGGACACCCATCTCACGTGCAGACACACACATAGGCTCAAAATAAAGGGATGGAGGAAGATGTACCAAGCAAATGAAAAGAAAAAAAAAAAAAA
>NW_016820890.1:318475-320683 GCF_001698545.2 Rhinopithecus bieti | reverse complement strand
AAAAAAAAAAAAAAAAAAAAAAAAAAAAAAAAAAAAAAAAAAAAAGCAGGGTTTGCAATCTCTGCAATCTCAGTCTCTTGGTCTCTTTAAACCAACAAAGATCAAAAGAGACAAAGAAGGCCATTACATAATGGTAAAGAGATCAATTCAACAAGAAGAGCTAACTATCCTAAATATATATGCACCCAATACAGGAGCACTCAGATTCATAAAGCAAGTCCCTTGAGATCTACAAAGAGACTTAGATTCCAACACAATAATAACGGGAAACTTTAACACCTCACTGCCAATATTAGATCAATAAGACGGAAGGTTAACAAGGATATCCAGGACTTGAACTCAGTTCTGCACCAAGCAGACCTAATAGACACCTACAGAGCTCTCCACCCCAAATCAACAGAACATACATTCTTCTCAGCACCACATACACTTATGCAAAAACTGACCACATAGTTGGAAGTAAAGCACTCCTCAGTAAATGTGAAAGAATGGAAATCACAACAAATTGTCTCCCAGACCACAATGCAATCAAAGGAGAACTCAAGATTAAGAAACCCACTCAAAACTGCACAAATACATGAAAACTGAACAACTTGCACCTGAATGACTACTGGGTAAATAACTAAATGAAAGCAGAAATAAAAATGTTCTTTGAAACCAATAAGAACAAAGACACAATGTACCAGAACCTCTGGGACACATTTAACGCAGTATGTAGAGGGAAATTTATAGCATTAAATGCCCACAAGAGAAAGCAGGAAAGATCTAAAATTGACACTCTCACATCTCAGTTAAAAGAACTAGAGAAGCAAGAGCAAATAAATTCAAAAGCTAGCAGAATGCAAGAAATAACTAAGATGAAAACAGAATTGAAATAGAGAGAGATACAAAAAACCCTTAAAAAAGTCAATGAATCCAGGGGCTGGATTTTTGAAAAGATCAACAAAATTGATGGACTGTCAGCAAGACTAATAAACAAGAAAAGAGAGAAGAATCAAAAAGATACAAAAAAAAAATGATAAAGGGGATATCACCACTGATACCACAGAAATACAAACTACCATCAGAGAACACTATAACACATCTATGCAAGTAAACTAGAAAATCTAGAAGAAATGGATAAATTCCAGGACACACACACCCTCCCAAACTAAACCAGGTAGAAGTTGAATCTCTGAATAGACCAACAACAGCCTCTGAAATTCAAGAAATAATTAACAGCCTACCAATCAAAGAAAGTACAGGACCAGACAGATTCACAGTCAAATTCTACTAGAGCTACAAAGAGGAGCTGGTACCATTCCTTCTGAAACTATTTCAATCAATAGAAAAAGAGGGAATCCTACCTAAATCATTTTACGAGGCCAACATCATCCTGATACCAAATCCTGGTAGATACACAACAAAAACAAAAAAAGAGAATTTTAGACCAATATCCCTGATGAACATCGATGCAAAAATCCTCAATAAAATACTGGCAAACTGAATCCAGCAGACATCAAAAAGCTTATCCACCATGATCAGGTCAGATTCATCCCTGGGATGCAAGGCTGGTTCAACATACACAAATCAACAAACATAATACATCACATGAACAGAACCAAAGAAAAAAACCACAGGATTATCTCAATAGATGTAGAAAAGGCCTTCAACAAAATTCAACAGCTCTTCATGCTGAAAACTCTCAATAAACTAGGAGTTGATTGAACATATCTCAAAATAATAACAGCTAATTATGACAAACCCACAGTGAATATCATACTGAATGAGCAAAAACTGGAGCATTCCCTTTGAAAACCAGCACAAGACAGGGATGCCCTCTCTCACCACTTCTATTCAACATAGTGTTGGAAGTTCTAACCAGGTCAATCAGGCAAGATAAAGAAATAAAGGGTACTCAACTAGGAAAGGAGGAAGTCAAATTGTCCCTGTTTGCAGATGACATGATTGTATATTTAGAAACCTCCATCGTCTCAGCCCAAAATCTCTTTAAGCTCATGAGCAAATTCAGCAAAGTCTCCTAAATGCCCACAAGAGAAAGCTGGAAAGATCTAAAATTGACACTCTAACATCACAATTAAAAGAACTAGAGAAGCAAGAGCAAACACATTCAAAAGCTAGCAGAAGGCAAGAAATAACTAAGATCAGAGCCGAACTGAAGGAGATAGAGACACAAAAAACCCTCCAAAAAATCAATGAATCCAGGAC
>NW_016820890.1:311842-316328 GCF_001698545.2 Rhinopithecus bieti | reverse complement strand
GCCATCAGAGAAATGCAAATCAAAACAATGAGATACCATCTCGCACCAATTAGAATGGCAATCATTAAAAAGTCAGGAAACAACAGGTGCTGGATAGGATGTGGAGAAATAGGAACACTTTTACGCTGTTGGTGGGACTGTAAACTAGTTCAACCATTGTGGAAAATAGTATGGCGATTCCTCAAGGACCTAGAATTAGAAATACCATATGACCCAGCCATCCCATTACTGGGTATATACCCAAAGGATTATAAATCATGCTGCTATAAAGACACATGCACACATATGTTCATTGCGGCACTATTCACAATAGCAAAGACTTGGAATCAACCCAAATATCCATCAGTGACAGACTGGGTTAAGAAAATGTGGCACATATACACCATGGAATACTATGCAGCCATAAAAAAGGATGAGTTTGTGTCCTTTGTAGGGACACGGATGCAGCTGGAAACCATCATTCTCAGCAAACTATCGCAAGAACAGAAACCCAAACACCACCTGTTCTCACTCATAGGTGGGAATTGAACAATGGGATCACTTGGACTCAGGAAGGGGAACATCACACACCGGGGCCTATTTTGGGGAGGGGGGCGTGGGGAGGGATTGCATTGGGAGTTATACCTGATGTAAATGACGAGTTGATGGGTGCAGCACACCAACATGGCACAAGTATACATATGTAATAAACCTGCACTTTGTGCACATGTACCCTAGAACTTAAAGTATAATAATAAAAAAAAAGAAAAACTCAATGTGCAAAAAATCACAAGCATTCTTATACACCAGTAACAGACAGAGAGCCAATTCATGAGTGAACTCCCATTCACAATTGCTGCAAATAGAATAAAATACCCAGGAATCTAACTTACAAGGGATGTGAAGGATCTCTTCAAGGAGAACTACAAACCACTGATCAATGAAATAAAAAAGAACACAAACAAATGGAAGAACATTCCATGCTCATGGATAGGAAGAATCAATATTGTGAAAATGGCCATAGTGCCCAAGGTACTGTATAGATTCAATGCCATCCCCATTAAGCTACCAATGACTTTCTTCACAGAATTGAGAAAAAAACATTTTAAAGTTCATACATACGGAACCAAAAAATAAAAATAAAAAAATAAGCCTGCATTGCCAAGATAATCCTAAGCAAAAAGAACAAAGCTGGAGGCATCACTTTACCTGACTTCAAACTATACTACAAGGCTACAGTAACCAAAACAACATGGTCCTGGTACCAAAACAGATATATAGACCAATGGAACAGAACAGAGACCTCAGAAATAACACTATACATCAACATCATCTGATCTTTGACAAACCTGACAAAAACAAGAAATGGGAAAAGGATTCCCTGTTTAATAAATGGTGCTGGGAAAACTGGCTAGCCATATGTAGAAAGCTGAAACTGGATCCCTTCTTTACACCTTATACAAAAATTAATTCAAGATGGATTAAAGACTTAAATGATAGACCTAAAACCACAAAAACCCTAGAAGAAAAACTAGGCAATACCATTCAGGACATAGGCATGGGCAAGGACTTCATGACTAAAACACAAGCAATGGCAACAAAAACCAAAATAGACAAATGGGATCTAATTAAACTAAAGAGCTTCTGCATGACAAAATAAACTACCATCAGAGTAAATAGGTAACTTACAGAATGGGAGAAAATTTTTGCAGTCTACCCATCTGACAAAGGACTAATATCCAGAATCTACAAATAACTCAAACAAATTTACAAGAAAAAAAAACAAACTTCCATATCAAAAAGTGGGCAAAGGATATGAACAGACACTTCTCAAAAGAAGACATCTATGCAGCCAACAGACACATGAAAAAATGCTCATAACCACTGGTCATCAGATAAATGCAAATCAAAACCACAATGAGATACCATCTCAGTCCAGTTATAATGGCAGTCATTAAAAAGTCAGGAAACAACAGGTGCTGGAGAGGATGTGGATAAATAGGAATGATTTTACACTGTTGGTGGGAGTGTTAATTGGTTCATCCATTGTGGAAGGCAGTGTGGTGATTCCTCAAGGATCTAGAACTAGAATTACCATTTGACCCAACAATCCCATTACTGGGTATATTTCCAAAGGATTATAAATCACGCTACTATAAAGACAAATACACACATGTTTATTGCAGCACTATTCACAATAGCAAAGACTTGGAACCAACCCAAATGTCCATCAATGACAGACTGGATTAAGAAAATGTGGCACATATACACCACAGAATACTATACAGCCATAAAAAGATGAGTTCATGTCCTTTGCAGGGACATGGATGAAGCTGGAAACCATCATTCTCAGCAAACTATCACAAGGACAGACAATCAAACACCACATATTCCCACTCATAGGTGGGAATTGAACAATGAGATCACTTGGACACGGTGCAGGGAACATCACACACTGGGGCCTGTCATAGGTGGGGGTCTGGGGGAGGGATAGCATTAGGAGAAATACCTAATGTAAATGGTGAGTTGATTGGTGCAGCAAACCAACATGGCACATGTATACCTATGTATCAAACCTGCACGCTGCACACATGTATCCTAGAACTTAAAGTATAAATAATAATAATAATAATTCATAAAAAACAAACAAAAAAAGATATGGAACTTGAAGAAATTCAACAGCTCATAGACACCACACCAGAGGAAGTAACATAAATGACTTCATGGAAATAAGTGCGTCTGAACCAGTGCCAGAGGATGAGGAAAGAAATTTAGAAGTAGTGTCAGAAAACAAATTGACATTAGACAATCTGTCAGAAGGATTCTGATTATTCAAGACTGATTTTGATTTCTTTTAAGACATAGATCCTTATATGATATGCGCACTGAAACCAAAGCATAACAGTGGAAGGGGAATGGGCACCATCTAGAAACAGTTTCAGAGAAAGGAAAGCAAAAGATTCAGATGGAAATGATAGTGTATTTCCATATAGTTAAACCAAGTGTGTCTGCCTCTCTGGCCTCCCCTTCCACCTCCTCCACCTTTTGGTAGTCTCTGCCAGCCCTGAGACAGCAAGGCCACCACTTTCCTCTTCCTCTTTCTCCTCAGCCTACTCATTCCGGACACAGTGAAGGTGAATACTTTTATGATAGTCTATATCCACTTAACGAATAGTAAATGTATTTCTTCTTCCTTATGATTATCTTAATAACATTTTCTTTTATCTAGCTTTCTTCATTGCAACAATACATATACTATATGTAACATACAAAATATGTGTAAATTGACTATTTATGTTACAGATAAGACTACCCAGTCAATAATAAGCTATTAACAGTTAAGTCTGGGGGAAGTCAAAGGGTATAGGTAGATTTTCAGCAGAGTGGAGGGTGGGCACTCTAAACACCTGCGTTCAAGGGTCAACACTGTGTGTGCGAGCATGTATGTTTGTGTGGTTATAAAGTACACAACCTTCATTATTATATTCAAAACTAAATTAGTTTCACTAACAATCCCAGAAATGAAGAACCATTTTATGATAAGAAGCAGCAGGATCCGAATTCCTAAAATGTTTCAAAAATACTACTGTTAATATTTGTGCTAGAACAATAATTTTATATCACTAATCCTGATATTTCATTCATTTCATTGGCACACACATCTTTTGCTGGGCAACAAATAAGCTTAAGATAAAAGTTTTAAAAATATATATATAGCGACAATCAGGTTCACATTAAAAATTCTGATGTTAAAACCAAGTAGAGTCAATAATAATTTCATCATAGAAATGTATGATGTCAGACATAGCTAATAACATTCATTGAATAGTTCATTTTTATATGTTATATTTAATTGCCATTCTAAAATAAACACAATATTTTATAAGAAGTTTTCTTTTAGTTGTATTTTTTGTTGTTAAATTCAGGCAGCAGTAGATAATTAAAATGAAAATAATTTTGATTAATTTTTAATAAATATTTTCTATGAAACAGTCATAATCTTAAGTGTTTTACTCATGGTCTTATGTTTACAAATGATTGTCTTACAAATATTTCATTTTAATGCACATTAAAAACACTACCCTAAGTTTTGGCGATGCAACTTTGTTTTAGAGAAAAAACAAAAACAACAACCTTAAAAGCTACAAACAAATTAGCAGTTCAAATTATTAAATTAGTATTTCTTTTGTAGCTATTTGCATTGCTATACACTGTTTGTTTTAATTGGTGTTTAAATAATAGTATTTTAGTGGATTTTATACAAATAATAATATTTACTATAGCTATACATGTAATTCAAAACATTTAACCAAAACATATTACATTTCATTTAAGGAATGTGTGTGCGTGTGTGTGTGTGTGTGTGTGTGTGTGTGTGTGTATATATTTATAGCATTAGTTAAATGTTGAGAATTATTAATGTGAAAATTCTTTTGAGCTATATACTACAGAGCACTATTATTAGTCTCAGAGAAGATTAATTTTTTTTTTTTTTTTTTTTTTTTTT
>NW_016820890.1:292121-311430 GCF_001698545.2 Rhinopithecus bieti | reverse complement strand
CGTGATCCGCCCGTCTCGGCCTCCCAAAGTGCTGGGATTACAGGCTTGAGCCACCGCGCCCGGCCAGAAGATTAATTTTTATACAGATTTTAAGTGAACTCAAATTGGCGAAAGTTTTTAATCAATTCCCCTCCCACTTTGCAAAAAATCAAAGATTACGGATAAAATTAGAGTTTGATGATGGAAATGTTCAAAAATAATTTAAATATTTTTTTCTTCTGCTTTGTAATACAATAACAGTGTTATTCCCCTCTTCTCTATCCCTCTAAGAGAAGCACAGATTCTCCGATACTTAATTTTTAGGTAGTTTGAAGTTATCAAAAGTAGCTCTTGAACTGGTAATGGAAAGTGAGGGAGAGTTTTGTATCATAGAAAGTCATAGACTAACCAGATTGGGCATATAATCCAGTATTATGATCACCCTCCACCTCTTTGTTATGTATCATTTTATGGCTGGTATGAGACTAATGTCTCCTTTTATGCTCATGTGTCTCAATTCAGAAAACAAATTGTATGGTGATTCTTTTTTATGTGGAATGTAATTAAAATGGGAATAGACACAATTCAGTGGAGCCTGGAGAAAGTATTTAATATTAGACCATTGGAAATCTTTCAAAATATACAGAGCTAGGTTTAAACAGGGCATACTTTGATCTCCTGTGCACAGCAAAGGATTCAAGTCAATATTAACTGTCAAGATCATATGAGTAAAAAAGGACTACAGTTCTTTATTATCCTCATGACTCTTGAGAGTAATTCTAGTAACCTGGCTCCTGAAATAGCTAAAGGGGATCTTGAAAGTCTATCTTTGTATGATCTAGTAATACATATATTTATATATTTCAATTTAATTGAATATTGCTACTCCACAAACACTTTAAGATATCCAATGTAGAGCAGTATTTCAGTAACTAGAAACACGTAAATTGGCATAACCATGTACACATCAGAATCAGTGAGTATGGGCTCCTACAAAAGTGAGGAGAGGGAGACGGGGTGGAGCAAGATGGTGGAGTAAAAGACCCCATTGATGGTCCTCCCTGAAATAAATAATAAAGATTAGAGCAGAAATAAATGAAATCAAAATGAAAAAAATGCAAAGTATCAATAACACAAAAACTATTAAGCTAAACAAATCAACAGACCTTTGGCCAAACTTAAAAAAACAAAAAAAAAAAGAAAAAAAAAAAGAGAGAAGATACAAATAAATAAAATCAGAGATGTAAAAGGAGACATTACAACTGATAATGCAGAAATTCAAAAGATTGTTAGTGGGTACTATAAACAACTAATAAATTGGAAACTCTAGAATAGACAAGTTCTTAGACACATACAATCTACCAAGATTGAACTATGAATAAATCAAAAACAAAACCTGAATAGAAGAATAACAAGTAATAATATTGAACACATAATAATAAAAGACTTCAAGCACAGAAAAGCCTGGGACCTAATGGCTTCACTGCTGAATTCTACCAAACATTTAGAGAACAAATATCAATCCTCCTCAAACTAGTGTGAAATATAGAGGAGGAGGAAATTCTTCCAATGCCATTCTACAAGCCCAGTGTATCCTGATACCAAAACCAGACAAACACACATCAAAACAAAACAAAACAAAAAACTACAGGGCAATATCACTGATAAATATTGAAGCAAAAATCTTCAACTAAATACTAGCAAACTATATTCAACAACAAGTTTACAAAATCATTAATCATGACTAAGTGGGATTTATCCCAACGACACAAGGGTGATTCAACACACACAAATTCATCAGTGTGATACATCATACCAGCAGAATGAAGAACAAGTACCATATTATTGTTTCAGTTGGTGCTGAAAAAGCATTTGATAATATTTAACATGCCTTCATAATAAAGTCCATCAAAAAAACAGTATGGAAATAAGATATCTCAATATATTAATAGCCATGTACCACAGACTTGCAGCTAGTATCACACTGAAATGGAAAAACTGCAGCCTTTTTTCTAACATATAGAACATGACAAGGATGCCCACTGTCACCACTGTTCTTCAACATAGTCTTGTAATTCCTAGCTAGAGCAATCACACAAGAGAAAGAAATAAAGTGTATCCAAATTAGAAATAAATAAAATTATTCTTGCTTGCAGACAATAGTATCTTATATTTGGAAAACCTAAAGATTCTACCAAAACCTATTAGAACTGATAAACAAATTCAGTAAGGCTGAGGATAAAACTCAACATACAAAAATAAGTGGAAGTTGTATATGCCAGCAGCAAAGAATCTGGAAAATAAATCAAAAAATAAAAATCACATTTGCAATAGCTACAAATAAAATACCTAGGAAATAATTTAACCAAAGAAGTTAAAAATCTCTACAATGAAAACTATAAAAGTTTGATGCATAGAATTGAAGAGGACACAAAAATCTTTAACCAGACAAACTATGAAAAAAAGGGAAAGATATTTCATGTTCATGAGTTGGAAAAATCAATATTGTTAAAATGTCCATAGAACTCAAAGCAATCTACAGATTTAATGCAATCACTATCAAAATACCAATGATATTCTTCACAGAAACAGAATAAACAGGGCTAAAATTTACATGGGACCACAAAAGATCCAGAATAGCCAAAGATATTCTAAGCATATAAAACAAAACTCGAGGAATCACATTACTCGAGTTAAATTACACTACAGAGCTATCATAATCAAAATGGCATACTGCTGGCATAAAAACAGATATCAGTGGAATCGAATAAAGAACTCATATATAAATCCATACATCTACAGTGAAATCATTTTTGATGAGGTTCCAAGAACATTCACTGAAGGAAAGGATAGTCTCTTCAACAAATTGTGCTGGGAAAACTGCATATTTATATGCAAAAGAATAAAGCTAGATTCCTATCTCTCACCCTATACAAAAATCAAACCAAAATGGATTAAAGACTTAAGTATAATACCTCAAGCCATAAAACTACTAACAAAAATAAATGAGGAAACTCTTCTTGACATTGGAATGGGCAAAGAATTTTTGAGCAATACTCCACCAGCACAGGCAACCAAAGTAAAAATGAACGAGTGAGATTACATCAGATTAAAAACCTTCTGCAAAGCAAAGGAAACAATGAACAAAGTGAAGAGACAACCCACAGATTGGGAGAAAATATTTGCAAATTGCCCATCTGACAAGGGATTAACAATCAGAATATATGGAGCTCATACAACTCCACAGGAAATAACTAATCATCCAATTTTTAAAATGAACAAAAGATCAGAATAGACATTTCTCAAAAGAAAACATACAGATGGAAAACATGTATATTAAAAGATGCTTAACATCATGGATTGCATTAGTCTGTTCTCACACTGCTAATAAAGACATAACTGAGACTGGGTAATTCATAAAGGAAAGAGGTTTAATTGATTCACAGTCCACATGGCTAGGAGGCCTCACAATAGTGGCGAAAGACAAAAGAAAAGCAAAGTCCCCTCTCACATGGTGGCAGGCAAGACAGTTTGTTCAGGGAAACTCTCATGTATAAAACCATCAGATTTTCTGAGACTTATTCACTACCACAAGAACAGTATGGGGGAAATCACCCACATGATTCAATTATCTCCACTTGACCCTGCCTTTGACATGTGGGGATTATTACAATTCAAGGTGAAATTTGGGTAGGGACACAGCCCAACCAAATCATTGATAATCACAGAAATGCAAATCAAAACTAAAATGAGCTATAATCTCACCTCAGTTTTAAGGGGAAAACATAGTAAATTTTCAGGAATAGATTGGAAATACATTCTTCTAACAATATATTGTAACCCATTCTTATTTCACTTAGAATGAAGGTTAAGAACACTTTTAGTTGTCAGTTGTTTGTATTTCATTTTTAGCAAAACAATAATTCCCTTCCCTTTTAATTTATGCAATTTCTTTCTTACTAGTTTGAACAATACATTAAAATGTTATAGAATTTAACCAACTGGAAGTATCTTTTATCTTTTGCTTATTTCTTATTAGTTTGAAGTATATATTAAAACATTATAGAATTTTACCAATTGGAAAGTAGCTTCTATCTTTTGCATTAACATTTATCATGATACTTTAAAATTTTCTTTTAATTTTGTTCTAGATACTTCCCCCCCCCCCGCCCCCCGGGGTCATTATTTGGATAAACCTGCATTTTCTTTCAATATTTCTGTATTTCCTGGTTTTATCCTTAAATCTTTATTTATACATAGCTTGTAAGAGTCTACATATGTTCTTTTCTACATTGTAACAAACAATTAAGTGAATAATTAATTTTCTCTCACTGACATTAAGTTCTGAAAAACATTGTAAGTAATAATTGATTATAGCACAGAATTTACACAATTGTGTTTGATTTCATTTATAATACTGTGAAAGAAAGATATCTTTGGCCTCCAAAATCTTTACTTAGGAAAATTCAAGGTGTAAACTGCTTGGAGCAAACCTGCCTCCCATTGTATTCAGAGTTATCCCCTTCTCCCCACCCAGGGACACAGATGCATATCTGATTGCCTCCTTTGGAAAGGGAAATCAGAAATTCAAAAGAATGCAACCATTTTGTCTCACTTATCCCCTCTCTCCTCCTTTCGAGTCTTCCTGCCTTTAATTCAAGTTGTCCCACCTTTCCGGATGGAAATCAATTAATTTCTTACCTATATTAACTGATGTCTCACGTCTCCCTAAAACGTATGAAACCAAGCCATGCTTCAACCATCTTGGGCGCATGTCCTCAGGACTTCCCGAGGCTGTGTAACAGGCACGTCGTCCACCTTGGAAAAATAAAATTTCTGAGTTAATCTGAGACCTATCTCAGATTTTCTGAGTTCACAACACATATTTTAAGCTGTTTGAAAATAGAGAGGTATGTTTACATTCCTTGAGGTTTAAAATAATTCATAGAAGAATAGCAAGGATATGTTAATACTCGGATGGAAAGCATTTACCCTGAAACTTGTCACATGTTTATTTTTTCAGATGAAATTTGGAATATTTTCTTTTGACTCACGCAGCACCAACACACACAAAAAATAGAATTATAGTTTTATTAGATTTTATTAAATGTATAATTATAGGTTCTTAGAGAGAGATGTGTCCTCACACAAACGATGATATGTCACACAGTTTACTCTGGTTTTGTTATATTTTAGTACGTATGTTTAATTCAGTTCACAATAGGTTATAATAATATAAATTCTATATCCTTCCTAAGTTAATACTAGTTAATTCATACCTTTGATATTGTGAATGGAGTTTTCCACAGGATTACACAATGCTTCTTGCTAATAATGAGATGAGAATTCTTCTTCCGATTGAAGGTTTTTCTTGATTGAAGAGTTCATGGTACTCACGGGCTTCAAGGAATGAAGCCATGAATCTCAGTGGCGAGTGTTACAGCTCCATTAGACAAACGCATGGATGAGAAGAGGTGAAGAGTCTGCTTCCTGATAGAAGGATTTTCTAGATCAAAGGATTCGTGGTCTTACGGGCTTTAAGGAATGAAGCCATGGATAGCAGCACCTAGTGTTACAGCTTGATCAGAGATACACCCGCACCCAAAGAGTGTGCAGCGGCAAGACTTATCAAAGCAAAAGCAAATGTAAAGTGAAAGCGAAAGTAAAACTTCCGTGCGCTGTAAGGGGGCCTGAAGCGTTGCCGTTTCTGGCTTGGGTGTCTTATGCTTATATCCCCTTATGACCCCTCCCCTTTTCCTTTTTCTGTCCTATAGAATTAACTTATTTTCTAGCCACTTGTGAGCTGGCGGGCCTGATTGGTTAAAAACATCCGGCTGCAGGTAGAGTTTAAACTCCCTATATGATTGGTTGAAATTGCAATCCTTTAGCTTGCAGCTGTGACTCATTTTAGCCTAGGGGAAAGACCCCTTTTATCGGTTTAAGTTTCAATCCCTTAACTTGCATATGACTCATTTTGGCATAGGGGAAAGTCCCCTTAGAGAAGTCCCTGTTGACCCAGGAAGTCTGGCCAACTTAGCCACTTAGTCCCTCAACAATATTAAAAGATTTTTAATGTTTAAGGAGAAATATTTGCAATAATTATGCCATTTACACAAACCTAACAGAATTGACCAGCACTACAATAATTTAAAAACTAACTAGTAATGTTATTCTTATTTCTGATTTCAATAGAGGCCTTGTCAATATTTGTCCTGAAATACGATACTGACAATTAGTAAAAAGATTTTGCTTTCCATTTGGCTAGTAAAATAATTAAATTATATTACTAAATAATTTTAAAACTCGGAAATGCATGATTAATATTCTGCGTTTCTTCTCTAGACAGCAGGCTTATTATATGAGTTCTTATCATTGGACTTTTTTTGTTTTTCTAGAATATATCTTGTAGAGTAAATCCTAAATGGATGTGCTGTCTCCTCTTTCTTCTTTAAGGTAACAATGTTTATCATGAATCTATGCCAACAAACATTTAAGTATACAATACAGTGTTGTTAACTATAGGCACAATGTTGTACAGAAGATCTCTAGAACTTTTTCATTTTATGAAACTAAAGATTTATTCTTGTTGAATAGCAGTTCCCAATTTCCCCCTTCCCCAGGCACTGACAACCAACATTTTACTCTCTTCTTCTATGAGTTTGACTATTTAGATATTTCATATAACTGGGATTATACTGTATTTGTCTTTCTGTGACTGGCTCTTTTTGTTTAGCATAACTTCCTCCCGGTTCATTCTTCTTGTTGATAAAGCTAGACAGTTTTTTGTTTTGTTTTGTTTTGTTTGTTTGTTTTTATTTGTTTGTTTGTTTTGAGACAGGGTCTTACTCTATGAAGTGCAATGGCATAAACATGGCTCATGGCAGTCTCCACCTCTTAGTCTCAAGCAGATCCTCCTGTCAGCCTCCCGAGTGGCCACCATGCCCAGCTATATATATATATATTTTTTTTTGTAGAGACAAGGTCTCCCTTTGTTGTCCAGGATGGTCTCAATCTCTTGGGCTCAAACAATCCTCCTGCCTTGGCCTCCCAAGGGGAGGGATTATAGGCATGAGCCACCACAACTGGCCAGGCTGAATAATAATTTTTTGTATGTTTACATGATGTTATCTTTATCTGCTACTGAACATTGAGGTTGCCTCTAAATCTTGGCTACTATGAATAATGGAGCAATGAACATGGGATTATAAATATCTTTCACAACCCTGATTTTAATTCTTTTGGATAAATACCCAGAGTGGGATTGTTGGTAGTTTTATTTTAACTTTTGAGGAACCTCCATACTGTTTTCATAACAACTGCTCCAGATTACATTCCAGTAATATTGTACAAAGATTCTAGTTTTTGCACATCATCAAAATTTATATTTTGCCTTGTTTTTCTTTGCTTTATAAGTCATTCTAACAGATGTGAGATGATATTACAATTTTGATTTATATTAACTGAGGATTAGTGATGTTTAGTATCTTTTCATATATGTTGATTATTTGCCTATCTTCTTAGGAGAAATATTTACTAAAGACTTTTGCTGATTTTTTAATTGGATTGTTTCTTCTGCTATTCAGCTGTGTGAGTTTCTTATGTATTTTTACTATTAGACTCTTATCAGATGTGTGTTTTGCAAATATTTCCTCCCATTTCTTAGATTGCCTTTTCACCATGTTGATTTTTTGTCTTTGCTGTGAGGAGCTTTTTCTTTTACATAGCTTCACTTTTTTTTGTTTTCATTACTTGTGCTTTTGGTGTATATCCAAGAAATGATTGCCAATAACAAAGTCAAGAAGCTTCTCCCCTGTTTCTTGTAGGAGGTTTACAGTTTCAGATCTTGTGTTTAAGTCTATAGTCTATTTTGAGTTGATTTTTGTGTATAGTATAGGATAAACTTTCAATTTCATTTATTTGCATGTTATATGTGGTTTACCAAATACCGTTTGTTGAAGATATATCATTTTCCCATTATATATGTTTGGCATCCATGTAAAAGGTAAATTGACTGAGTATGTATGTGTTTACTTCTTGGCTCTCTATTCTGTTGAATTGCTAGAAATGTCTATTTTTACACCAGTACCTTACTGTTTTAATTTTGTGGCGTTGTAACATGTTTTGAAATCAGGAAGCTCTATTCTTCCTTTTCAAGATTGTTTAGATTATTCAGTCTTTTGTGGTTCCATAAAAATTTTAGAATTGCTTCTTAATATATAAATGAAATGTGGCATATTCAGTGGAATTTTAATCAGCTATGAAAAGATTTGTTACAATATACTAAAACAGTATGCTCTGTGAAAGAAAGCAATCTCAAGAGAATACACATTGATTATATTTATAGAAATATGAGAAAAGACTATCTTCAGAGACAAAAGTAGGATTAATGGTTGCCTCCAATATTTTATTTGGTAGGTTTTTTTATCTCTTTGTTAAAAGTTTCACTTTGCTCACACATTGCTCTCCTGACCTTATTGAGCATCTTTATGAGTGTTATTTCAAATTCTTTGTTCATAACTTTGATTAGGATTGATTTGAAGTTTTATCTGGTTACTGTGTTTGGGATGTCACTCCCTATTTCTTCATTTTCTTTGATTCTTTCTGTTGGTATCTGTGCACTAGTAAAACCAGCCATCTTTCCCAGTTTTCACTCATATAGGACCTTCACCAATCAGCCTAGCCAGAGATTCTTGGGGTCTGGTAGACCTTCGTGTTAGTCTAAACCACTGTCTTTATTCTTAGGGACCCTCAAGCATCTATCCAGATCAGGCTGATCAGTCAGTGCTTCAAGACAGGTGAGACAATAGTGAATCCCTCAGGTAGTCACTGGAAAAGTTGGAGAGTTTGATGCTTAGTCTAACGCTTTCCTTTTCCAGGGAAAAGGTGGAATCTAAGGTTGAGGTGAGGGGCAGGGATTATGGCTACTGCTTGCATGCTGCTTTCAACAATCTTCTTTCTTCTTACTAGCCCCATGTCAGGATCCATCAGTGTTCTGAGACCAGAGATAGAAATCAGTTCCTTGGGCAGATCCTTGAAAGATCTGAGCATTGATCATGTGGTCAAATGTCCTTCTCTAGGGAGAATCTGAAAGCTTTCCTTCTGATCTTATAGCATTGTGATGGGGTTAGGGATTAGGGCTAAAGGAATTCTGAAGTTTTTCTACCTACTATGATGAATCTGATTTCACACTCACCCAAAGTGCACAAATCTCTCAACTAGTATCTGAATTTACCATGGGAATTTGCCCATGTATTATTGCTCAATATGTGTGTTCTTAATGAGAAGGAAGTTCCAGGGCTTTCTATTCTGCCACCTTGATGATATTTATCAATATCATTTTTACCAAGTGTTCCAAGTTTTAATTTTTTAAATTCCTATTTTAAAATTTGCATATAGTTTTAAATAATTGTTCCATAGCTGAGTTTTGGCAAAAATTTATATTTAGCATTCAAAATTAATTGAAGGGATTTTCATCTTTCCTTGATTGATAAACAACTAGAATACAGATCTAGTAATTTTTTGAGTGTCTCAAATAAACTTACTTATATGTATTGATTTGTATGATGTGGTATTAATGAGCGTTTAAATTGAAATATTTTTATATTTGACCACATCATTATTCACTTAATTGGGTTTCTATTACTTCTTGCAGTGTAGGCTTCCCTTCAAAACTTTGTACTAATTTCCAAATTTGTTGCCACATGTTTATAAAAATAATCTTAAATATTTCCAATTTTTTATCTGTGGTTATATCTAAACTTTTCATGTCATAATTGCAATGTGACCCCTTTTCTTTATTACTTTTTAGGAATCAATTTTTCCCAAAAAATCCATTTTAAAAAACATGTGATAGTTTTTAAAACACTAATAACATTCACTTTTTTAGTGTAATTATTCCACATTTCCTTTTTATATGCTGACTTGTAAGATTCTGTTTCTTGTAAATAACTAATTATTATTCTAAGGATAAACTGTTTTCCTTTTTTATTATTTGTTTCATAGATATTGGACGCATCCTTTAAATTTAATGATTTTACTTTTGAAAACTTCATAGTATATTCAGCTTGTAAGAACAATTAAGTTTTAATCTCTTAATGTCATTTTAAAAATAGGCAGTTTAGTTGTCTCATTTGCATTCTTGATTTATTTCTCTATATTCATAGTTTAATAACCTTTTCTGTTTTAAGCTTTTCTTCCTCTTGCTTTTGTGAGTTACAATTTAAAAAGAAATTCTGTCATCACTTCAGTTGAAATAGAAATTACTTTCAAGCATTTATAAAGGATGCACGAACATTAATTAAAACATTTTATGTATAAAATAATTTGGGGGTTGATAGCCCAACTACAAAGATCTTAATCTTAATTTCATTATGAACTACCATAATATCAATGGTTTTCTAGGCCATGATAGAGTTACATGACTTTTCCAGTTGGCTGTACGACAGAGCCATGATCCTCCTAGAAATTTCAAATGTCACTAATGATGGTTCACGTTAATATCTGTGACTCTCTATGTGTAAGATATATTTTACCTTTGTTTTTGTTACTATACATTATTACTAATCCTATTTTAGGCTCTGTTCTCCACTTGATCAATGGATCCATTATTTGAAACACAGAAGAATTTCATTGCTGGATCAATCCCTGCTCTGTCTGACATCACCATTTTTAACACTCATGGTTGGCTTACCTTCATCAGCTAAAAGCATGCTTCAATGTCGCTCATGCTGGGAAATTAAAAACAGGCAACAAAACATCTTGTAACTAGAGTCCCCTCCACGCACTGGATTTTCTGGGGTTTTTTGTTTGTTTGTTTTGAGACAGAGTTTCGCTCTTGTTGCCCAGGCAGGAGTGCAATGGCCCAATCTCGGCTCACTGCAACCTCCGCCTCCCGGGTTCAAGTGATTCTCCTGCCCTAGCCTTCCGAATAGCTGGGATTACAGGCATGTGCCCCCATGTCTGGCTAATTTTTTGTATTTTTAGTAGAGACAGGGTTTCACCATGTTGTCCAAGCTAGTCTCAAACTCCTGGCCTCAGGTTATCTACCCACCTCGGCCTCCCAAAATGAGATAATCCCAAACTGGGATTACAGGCATGAGCCACCACAACTGGCCTGATTCTCTGTTCATCTTAAAGGAAACTTTAATCTTTGTAATTAGATGCTTGTATCCACTATCTTTACTTCTTTTCTCTTTCTCTCTTGAACTTACTTCAATAAGTCTTTTATGTCTTTTCCTGTCCTCCACATTCTGATGAAATATACATCCCTAGCTTCCCCAGCATTCTCTCTCCCCTTCTTCTTCTCTCTCCCCCTCTCTCTCATCCATACCCCCTGACTCCTTAACTTCATATGCTTCTCCTTTCAATCACTTTGAGCTGAATTTGTTTTGCCTTTTTTTATACCTTACATGTCAGAACCAAGGGCATGACACTTGGATTTGAACCTCAGCTCTCATCTCGTATACTCACCCATTCTCCAGCTGATCTCTAGAAATCTTGTATCCTTAAATACAATAATGATCTATGCATATATACAAATATATACATATACTACTCTTGAAGAATGTAAAATATACATGTTATGCATATATAAAAATACATACACATATATAACACGTATATTATATACACACACACACACACACACACATTTTGTTTATCATTATACCTCCAGAACATAGAGGATTTCTGGCACATAGTAAGGACTTAAACTATTTTTCTTTATTAGATAAATAAATAAAAATATGTGGTTCTTGTCAAATGCTAAGAATACTTAGATATGTATTGTTTTAATTATCTTTTACATTTCCTAGTTAGAATCACTTCTGCATCTCAGCTCTGTCAATCAAGAAGGTCTCCAACTTATCACTTTTTTCCACCTCTCACATTTCTAGTTTCTAATTTGTGCCAGCAGTTTGCTATTTTTAGTAATTTTGAATACTCTAATGTATGTGTATGTTTTCAAGTGTTTAACATATGCATATAAACTTATAACCGCCCATAACTAGTTTCTTAGATTTAAATTTATATAAAAACTACTGTCCTGATCATCCATAACACATACTTATAGACGTATGCTTGCAATTTCTGCTTTTATTTAATTTTTGTATGTCTCAGTTTTCATAAACAGATCTATACAGAAATGTTATTTTTGTAATATCATTTAAAATCTTTCCCTATTATTTGTTTTATTTTTGGTCTTCAGCTATATTATCCATATAATATTTCCATTGTGTGGACTCTATAACTATCATCTTTGTCTTTATTTCTAAATTTTTTGATATAATTTTTTTCACAGCTTCTAAGATTTTCTTGAGATTACACTTCACAACACTGATTTAATATTTGATAGGATTGTTTCTCTTTGTTTAATTTAATTTTACCTATGACACAATTTCTGTTATGCTTTTTTCTTTAAAAAACTATTTTTATCTAATTTTGTAATGATCTATACAAGAAATTTCCTGATCTTTTCATTTTTTGCTCTCTTCACTATACCCCAGGTAACCCAGTCAACATTTTCAGAAACATATCGTTGAACTGTTCACTTTCATAAAGATATATTTTATACAAATTACTTAAAAAACTATGACTTTCTTTGACTATCTTTTTTTCTAACTCTTAGTAGAGATATAACTTAGAAAAATATTTATCATGTATGAAAAACATAATAGGGAAAGAGCTGTAGTAAATGGGCGATGATAATTACTCTTCGTGTCAGATGGACAATAGTTTATAGACCACAGAATGAATATTTAATAAAAGACACCCAAACCTAATCTTCCTGCTCAAGAGAAGGAATAAATTTACATGTTTCTGTTAGTTTTCTAATTCTTTTACTCTTGGCTTAATTTCTTTAAAATTATCTTAATATTTGTCCATTGGGCCATGAATTTATAAGCTGTTCATTAAGAAATAAGTTAAAATAAATTCCATAAACTTAAGGGTTTCTGTAAAAGAGGATTAAGAGATACTATATTTAAGAGATTATAACTCAAGATCTTTATTTTCTCACATTTTATAAAATGAGTATATCTATTTTAAAATACATACACCTTTTTATTTTTAATTGTTCCAAGTATAGTTGAACTTTCTCTTATTCAGAACTATATGTTATCAATTATGTCCAAAATTCTAGCTTTAAAAGTCCATTAAAATAACTCGCTTGTATATAATTTAGTCACAATCCTTGTGACTAAAGATCAAATATATCTTTATGAAAGTGAACAGTTCAACTATATGTTTCTGAAAATGTTGAATTAGGATACTTCTTAGAAAACAAACTCTATAAATATATGAAATTTATTCTAATAGGAAATCAGCTGCCATGGTAGTTTTTTCGAGATATAATATTTATTTTCAAAGCACGTTACTCACTGGGGTGCTCTTCAAATGTAGGTCATGTGAAATTGGTGATGTCAAATCTCATCATATTCACTTGCTTTTATATGAGATTTATTTGAGGTATGGGATTTACCCTGCTATGGTGACTACTTTTGTGCATTGAATCTATTAAAGATTCCATATGTGTCTTTTACTGTTAAAACGTATGCTGAAAAATATAGACATGACACATAATTCTAGCAGGTAGATTTATAATCAAGGTGTTAAATAACCCTTTTCAACAGCTTTTAAGATGGCATAGGCAAGAAACTAACCATTAGGTATGAATTAGATAAGGTATGCTTTTTTCAACATTTTGATCTAATTTGAAAATGTATGAGTGCACACTAAAAATACATTAAAGACCTTGAGGTTTTCAAATGGTAGTTATTTTACAATTAATAATGTAGTATTTTAACTTTGCATTTATTTTCTGTAATTAAGGGTAGGAAACAAGTGACATATTATTATGTAAAAATTTTAAAGCCACAAAAGGGGTGCCTCTTGGATCATATTTACTCATTCAAAGAAATCAGAAAGTTATTCAATGCCTATGGGACAGGCACCATGGTATCTGATGTAATCATGGGATGCATTAGGAACACACATAGATCAAATAAAAAGAAATTTTCAAGACGGAACAAAAGTGTAATTTTGGTATAAATACAGAGTACTTTACAAGTAACACAGGAAAATCACATATTTAAATATTGAATAAAAATGTTTTTGAGGAATGCTGGATATAAGTTGTAACTGACATAACAGGTGTGAGAGGTATTAAGCTAAATTGGGAGCAGGGAAAGCAGAGAGATATTCAAGTTGTAGGATGGAGAAAGGAGAAGTCCCTAAGAAAAAATGTTCAAATGCTAAGTGGTAAAGAAAGTGGGAAAAAATAGCATATATAATGGAATGTTTATGGTTCAGTTTAGCTGGTCCAGGAATGTTCCTTTAGTGAAAGGAAGTCTGAGGCCAAGCCATTGTTTTTGAACTTTTACCAAAGTCTTGATTTGAAACACGTTTATCAGTTCCATGAATCTTTTATTTTGTAGTTTCTGAATTATGTATTTTGATCATACATGTGATTCGTTTGTTTTTGTATATTCAGCTGAATTCCAACCATTTTCTCACATATGGCAATTATGTTCTTAGGTCTGAAACATAATAATGCCTTTATTATTCTATTTTTGTGCCTATAAATAGGTATTATAATTTTTTTTCAAAAATCTAAACAAGGCCTTTGTCCTACTTTGGGGTACTGGGGATGACATTCCGTATTTTATTTCTTATTTTGTATATGCGTCTGCATATTTGTGTGTGTGTGAGTGCGTATGCACATGTATTTTCATCCCCTATTTAGGAGAAATGCCCATTTGGACCACTGTATAAAATAATAAGATTGAAAGCAATGTTGTCAGAAAGCAATGTCAAAGCCATTAGGGGTATTCTATTCCACTCTACAAACTGAGTTAATAGAGGCATATATAGGGAGTTGAAAGATATTAGTGGTAATCTATAAAAATGTAGAAATCTAATACATCCACAATAAAATGCCAGAACTAAAAGAGCTGACTGTAACTTGCATCTACTTCAGGATCTTGCATTTAATAGCTGTTTAATAATTAGACACTGTAATATAGGTACTTATATAAGCTTTACATTCAAGATATTCTGAAGAGGGAACAGCATTGCTGAAAAAAGATATTTACAGAACATGAGAAGGTAAAGTGTTAATTTTAAAGATGTAAAAAAAAATACAGCCCAAGTGTTCACCAATACATAAATGGATGAGAAAAATGTGGTATATATACACAATGGAATACTATCACGCCATTAAGAAATGAAATTTTGTCATTTGCAGACATGAAATTTCTTAAGTGAAATAAGCCAGCATAGAAAGATACCACATGTACTCACTCATATGTGGGCACTAAAAATTTTGGTGACATGTAGGTAGAGAGTGGAGAGATAATAGAGTTAATAGAGACTTGGAAGAGTAAGTGGAGCTAAGGGAAGAGAATGAAGAGAACCGGTTTAAATGTTACAAACATACAGTAAGATAGAAGAAATAAATTCAATGCTTGATGGCAGATTAGAGAGACTAGATGTAACAAAAATGTATTGTATTTGGGTGATGGACACTAAGCCCTGACTTAATCACTATGCATTATATACATGTAACAAAATTTCTCATGTATCCTATAACTGTAAAAATAAAATATGTATATATACTCTATTCCATTCCTTCCCTTCAGACATTGTGATGACTAATATACATTTTAAATGTTATCTTTTAATTCTATTATTAACTTTTTTGAAAGTGAAATGTGATCAGAATAAGCCTGTATTTTGCCACTAAACGTGCCATTGTTAATATGAGTAATTTTTTTGTCTAAGTTTTAGTAATTTGGCATTCTTAATTCTTAATGCTTTTTTGTGTCATTCCATTAATATCATTGAAAGGCAATTATTGCTAAATAAAGGTAGTTTATAACTACGATAAAAAAATATTTAAAATGAGTCTTTTTTATAAGATTTTTAAATACCAAAAAAGTGCGTACGTTCAAAAAACATACATGAAAATTAATATTAGACAATATTTACTACATTTATGAAATAAATAATACTTTAACCACAAAATCAACATTTTTCTAACTGTAAAATATTGCCAGATAACCAACAAGGATTAAGCACCATGTTGGAACAAAAGTAGTCTAGAATTACAGTTTCAAAGCTGAGTACCTGTTGTAAAATAACCATCTGCGAGTAACTGTAATTTAATTATAAATTCATTTCTTTTGTGTATACTGGAAAGATCTCACAGGTCTTCCCAAGCTGGTCGACAATCAACTTCTGGCATTTTGTAAAACGAACTTGCATATTCTCTTAATAGCACCTGCTAACTCTATTTCACTGCAAATTTTGTAAAGAGCTTCTGGGACTTTATGGTGGCATTAATAGGCAAATGAATTATTAAACCTGTAATCAAAGCTGCATTAATTAATCATCTGCAGTAGAAAGCTGATGCTGACAGCTTTAGGATAAGTTTATGTTTACCTGTAAAAAGTCATATGAAAAGTTTAGATATTTAATAGAATAATTGAAGTAGTCAAACATTTGTGACCATCTTATTTTTTAGAAGGGGTTTTCATTATTTTAGCAACAATTATTTATCTAATTGCTGTCTTCCTTTGCAATAATTAAATTCTGATAAAATTAAAGGTATTATAACTTTCCATTTGCATTGATGATTATTGATTAAATTTTATTAGATATTTCAAAATGTTATACTCTTATTTTACAGAAGTTTTTCAATGACTTATTACTGACTCAAAATTCAAAACAGACATAAAGCAGAAGCAAATTCTGCCAGCCCAGATGGACTTACAGAATAGCAGAGTGAAAATGTCAGTAAACTCTCTGTAAAATGATAAAAATATGGTAAATCAACTAAAATCACTATTTCAAAAATCTAGCAATTAGCCAAAGCCACAGAACAAAATAAAAATAATCTCTCCAAGAGGAACTACTGCACCTTATTAAAACAGCAGAGTCTATGACTCTTTAACTTAGGGCTATTCAAATTCCTTCTCTCTTCCCTGCTCAGTTGTATAGTAGCCAAAAGCAAGCAACATTGCAGTCAATGGAAATATCTCACTGTTTAAGGAGCTCGTTTAAAAGCATCATCCCCAGAGCATCGTCAATATTTTATCCAATTTGTAGTTTCCTCCCTGGGAAATTTGTATGTTAAGAGGGTTATGACTTTGATTTGACAAAGAACTAAGCTTATCCCAGAGGGGCAGTAGTGTAGAGTTGGGTACCATACACTCAGGAAGCAAATACAAAAATTAAGAATGAAAGCAAGGATGTCACTGCTGGCTGGCCTTACAGAATAAAAAAGGATAGTATGAAAACAATATAGAAAGGCATAATATGGAGAAATGCCATCAAATTAAGTAATTTAGGTGAAATGGACAATTTTCTAGAAAAACACAAACTACCAAAACTGACTTCAAAAATAACTAACTAATCTGAGTAGATTTATATAGCAAGCAAAGTGATTAAATTACTACTTAAAGAGAAGAGACAGAGAAAAGTCCATACCCAGATGACTTTACTGATGAATTGTTAGTAACATTTAAAGATGATTTAATATGTGTCCTCACAAACTCTTCCAAAGAATAGAAAACACTTCCCAACTGATTCCTCGAGGCCGATACCAGAAGACACCACAATAAAACTATAGATCAATAGCCCTATGAGTACACATTTAAAATATCTGCAGTGGAATACTAGCAAACTGAATCCAGCAACATGTAAAAAAGATTACACACTATGATCAAGTGGGATGTACTCCCGAAGTGAAAGGTTGGTTTAACATACAAAAACCCAACATTATAATACAGCATATCAAATAAAATGCATGATTAAAAACTACATGGTTATCTCAACAGACACAACAAAATCATTTAAAAATATCTTATAGTAAGATTACTCGGCACCTAGAAATATAAGGTAACTCCTTTACCCTAACAAAGTGTCAAAGTGTATCCAAAAAAAAAAAAAAAAAAAAAAACCTACTACTGACATGATATATAATAGATATATAATAGAGAAACACTGACTACAATCTCCTAAAATCAGAAACCAGGAAAGAATGCCCACTCTTACCACTTCCATTTAACACTGAACTGAAGGTTCTAACCGTGGTAATTGGCTAAGAAAAATCAAATAAAATGCTTCCAGATTTTAAAGAAATAAGTAAAACTGTTTATATTTGCAGATGATATAATCTTGGATATAGAAAATCCAAAGGAATACACGCACACATGCATATACACAAAAACACCCTATACACACATTATTTAAATAATAAGGGGTTTCAGTAATGTGGCAAGATGTACGGTCAATTTACAAAAACTGTCTGTTTCTATATACTAGAAATCAAAAATGTAAAAATAAAATTAAAGGCACAGATTCATTTATAATAGCAACAAAAATAAAACAGGAATACATTTAAGAAAAAAATGTGAATTGTGTGCACCAAAAAATTTTAAAACATATTGAGAGAAATTAAAGAATATAAACAAATGGAAAGACATCCCACACTTTACGAATTGGAAGACTTAATACTGCAAAGATAGAAATACTCCCCAAATTAATGGATAGATTCAAAGCAATCCCTGTATAACTCGAGCTGGTATTTTGCAGAAACTGGAAAACACATTCAAAAATTTGCATTCAAGTCTAAGGGACCTTGAAGAACCAAAATAATTGTGAACAAAAAAGAACAAAGTTAGTGGACTCCCTTTCTGATTGATACTACAAAGCTGTTGTGACCAAGACAGTCTTGGACAGACATAAAGACAGACATATAGATCGTGGAGTAGAATTAGGAGTTAAGAAATACATTCTTACACTTATGATTAATTCATTTTTAACATGAATGCCCAGAAAACTTAGTGGAGAACTTTTTCTTTTATTTCAATAAATGGTGCTAGACGACTAGTCGCATGCAAAATAATAACTTTCTGTGGATATCATGTCTAAAATGAACTCAAAATGAATCATAAACATAAGAGTTAAACTCACAAAATTCTACAATAATAGGAGTAAATGCCTGTGATTTCAAGTTGGATAATAGTTTCTTATATATATAAACAACTGAAAAGTGACAAATGAAAATAAATTTGACTTAACCAAAATTAAAACTTGCAGCTTCAAAAGACACTGTTTAAAAAAAGGAGAAAAACACAAATGGGAGGAAATATTTCCAAGTTATGTACCTGAAAAGGGACTTATAATTCTAGACTATAAAAACAATGCTTACCTGCCAGGCACTGTGGCTCACGCCTGTAATCCCAGTACTTCGGGAGGCCGAGGCGGGCGGATCACGAGGTCAGGAGATCCAAACCATCCTGGCTAACACGGTGAAACCCCATCTCTATTA
>NW_016820890.1:280965-291574 GCF_001698545.2 Rhinopithecus bieti | reverse complement strand
AAAAATTAGCCTGGCGTGGTGGCGGGTGCCTGTAATCCCAGCTACTCAGGAGGCTGAGGCAGGAGAGTGGAGTGAACCCAAGAGGCGGAGCTTGCAGTGAGGTGAGATAGGGCCACTGCACTCCAGCCTGGGCAACAGAGCGAGACTCCATCTCAAAATAAATAAATAAATAAATAAATAAATAAATAATAATACCACTGAATAATAAAAAGACAAATTATCCAATTAAAAATGGCTTTGAATAAACATTTCTCCAAGCAAGATATATAAATGACCAATAAACACATGAAAATATGCTCACTCTAATTTGTCATTAGGAAACTAAATTAAACTGGAACAGTAAAAACCTGCTTCCCACTTATAATAACAAGGATTGGCAAAAATGTGGAAAAATTAAAATCCTCCATTTGTTGCTGTTGGAAATGTAAAATGATGCCATCACTTAGGAGAACAGTTTGGCAGTTTCTATGATAACTAAATATAGAGTTAACGTATGACTCAGAGATTCCAATTGTTAAGTATATATGCAAGAGAAATGAAAACAGATATTCATACAGTGTTCATAGCTGCGCTATTCATAACAGCACAGAAGTGGAAGCAAACCAAATGTCCATTAACTGATGAGTAAATAAAACAGTGTATTCACACAATGGATTATTGTATGGTGATAAAATGAATGAAGTTTTGATACATAATACAACACGGGTGAAACTTGCAAACATTATGCTAAATAGAAGGAATTCGTTACAAAAGACCACATATTATTGAATTCCGTATGTGAAACTTCCAAAAGTGTTAAGTCTGTAAAAGCCAGGAAGTGGACTTGGATTAGTGGTTGCTGAGGTTCGGGGTAGGGGTAGGAAGTGGCAATTGGGAATGTCGGCTAATGTAGTTTATAGACTATCTGTCTTTTGAGGGTGTTGAAAATGTTTTAAAATTAGATTGTAGTAATAGTTGCACAGATCTGTAAATATGCAAGAAACCACTAAACTGTAAACTTTCAACTGATAAAATTTATGGTTTGTGATTTATTTCTTAACAAACCTATAACATTAAAATATTACCTTCAAAGTGCTGATGTAGATTCAGTAATAATAGAATATGTAATTACAGCAAATGTTTATTGAACACTGTTTTACCGTCAGTTTGAAAAGTATTTTAGATGCTTTACTCCATTAAATTATGTTATTACTTCTATAAGAGAGATATAGTGAGAATTTCCATTTTATAGCTGAGAAAACCAAGCAAGGTAAGGTAAATACACTTACACAACATCACACTGGTAACTATGATTCAAATCCAGGCAACCCGGCCTCAGAGAATATACTTTTAGAAATTAAACTTTATTTCAGAAATGTTTTACACTTGACATTTCAGCATTTGTGGCTTTATTTTCTACATTCTGTTTATTTCTATTGTTTTTCTTTGTCATCAGTAAATCTTAACTGAGGTTTTATCATGTGCATACTCCTTGAATTGAACAAATCTACAAATGAAAGAAGCATGGAAAATTGTGTCACTGAGCTGATGTATTATAATCTCATTTATACATAGCGATAAAATTTATGTTTTTCCCAAACACTTAAGCTAGAATTAAACTGGTGAAATGCTTACTCACATCACATATTCCCATAAATCCAACGAAATAAAAATAAATCCAATGAAATAAAAGTCTCATTTCTTTCTTTTATTTCTCCAATTATACTGTCCTCCTTAAAAGCAGCAGCAACACAGCCATTTTCCATCCTTCAATAATGTGCACTTTCTCATTGTCTTGCTAATACTGTGTCCGTGTTTGTTCCTTCTGGTGGGTTCCTGTTCTCACTGACTTCAAGAACCAAGCCGCGGACCTTTGTGGTGAGTGTTACAGCTGCTAAAGGTGGCAGGGACCCAAAGAGTGAGCAGCAGCAAGTTTCATTACGAAGAGCAAAAGAGCAAAGCTTCCAAAGAGTGAAAGGGGACCCCAGGGAGTTGCCACCGCTGGCCGGGGGTGGTCAGTTTTTATTCCCTTATTTGTCCCCCACCCATGTCCTGCTGATAGGTCCATTTTACAGAGGGCTGATTGGTCCATTTTACAAACCTCTAACTAGCCACAGAGCACCCATTGGTGCGTTTTTACAGAGCACCAGTGCATTTTTACAAACCTGTTGTAAGACAGAGAAGTTATTCAAGTCCCCACCCAACCCAGAAATCCAGTTGGCTTCATCTCTCAATACTAATTGAAGACTCATTGTCAGGACCTGTGCAAAAAAAAAAAAAAAAAAAAGTCAACAGTTATTCACAAATAGAAAGAGCCCAGAAAGGGAGTTCACCAGATAATTGGAAGCAACACAGGGGAGAGAGAGAGAGAGAGAGAGAGAGAGAGAGAGAGAGAGAGAGAGAAGTATTACATAGAAATGATCACTGGTAAGATCCACATACCTAAGACTGTTGAAGATGGCCAGGAGCAAAGAAGAAAGATGGAGGATGTCAGTATCAGCAATTTGGCAGACACCACTGCAACCCCAGTGGCCTGATCAGCAAGAAGACCCTGGTATATCCTGACACTGAGGTAATCAGAGAGGAAAACTTCAGAGAGGAGATTTCCAAAAAGAAAGATGAAGAATAATCTTATATAATGATTAAAGGAAAAGTCATCAAAAGATATAACAATTACAAATACATATTCACCTAATATCAGTACATATAAATATGTAAAACAAATACAAATGGATCTGAAGAAAAAGATAGACTGCAACACAATAAGGGAATTCAATATCCCACTTTAACTAATGGAGAGATCATCCAAAAAGCAAATCAATCAGGAACTATTGGACTTGAACTGCACTTAGACAAAATGGACCTAACTGATATATACAGAACATTCCATCCAACAGCAGCAGAATGTACATTCTTCTCAAGCATACGTAGAACATCATCAAGGATGAATCATGTTAGTTCACAGAATAAGTCTTAATAAATTTAGGAAAATTAAAAATAATATCAAATATCTTTTCTAAACATAAAAGGTATAATAAAATCAATAATAGAAATTTTGAAAATTATATATGTAGAAATTAAAAGACATTGTTCAAGTAATGGCTCATAAATTAAAAGGAAAATTCTAAAATACCTTGAAACAGACAAAAAAGGAAATACAACATATGAGAATTTATGAGATACAACAAAAGCCATTCTAAGAGAAATTCACAACAATAAATGCCTAGGTCAAAAGGAAAAAATAAAAGATTAAAAAAAAAAAAACAACTTAACATTACACCTCAAGGAACTAGAATAAAATAAAAGTAAACTAAGCCCAAATTAGTAGAAGAAGGAAGTCATAGAGATCAGAGCTGAGACAAATAAAATAGAGACTAGGAAAATAGTAGTAAACATAAATGAAAGTGAGGTTTTTTTTTTTTTGTTTTTTGTTTTTTAAGATATATACAAAACTGACAACTCTTGTGCAGGAGTAAGAGAAAAGAAAGGAAATTCACATAAAAATCAGAAATGAAAGAGCAGATACTAATGAAATACAAAGGTGCATAAGAGACTACTATGAACAAATTACACACCAATAATTTGGATAATCCAGAAGTAATGAAAAAATTCTGAGACAAATACAACCTACCAAAACTGAAAAATTAAAGCAAAAGAATAGACAATCTGAACAGGAAAATAATGAGAAAGTGAGTGAACCGGTAATTTAAAAAATTTCTCCCCTCAAAGGAAAACCCAGGACCTAGTTGCTTCACAGCTGAATTTTACCAAACATGTAAAGAAACACTAATACTAATCATTCTTAAACTCTTGCAAGAAGTTGAAGATGAGGAAAAAACACCCAAACCCATTTTACTATGCCTGCGTTACGCTAATACCAAAGCCAGGAAAGGACACTACAGGATGAGAAAAGTATGTGCCATTATTCCTGATGAACTTACATGCAAAAATTCTCAACAAAATATTATTGAACTGAATTCATCAGCATATTAAAAACATCATTCACCACGCTCAAGTAAGATTCATCCCATTAATGCAAGATTGATTCAACATATACAAACAAATAAATGTGGCATACTACATTCATAGAATGAAGGACAAAAACTAACATACTTTCATGATAAAAATTCTCAACAACTTAGATATAGAAGGAATGTACCTCAACACAATAAAGGCCATATATTATAAGCCCATGGCTAACTGCTAAAAGTTCAAAGCTTTTTAATTTAAAATCAGAAACAAGTCAATAGTCATTTTTATTCAATATAGTACTAGAAGCCTAGCCAGAGCAAGTAGACAAGAGAAAGAAAGAAAAGGCATCACATTAAAAAGGAAGATGTAAAATTGTCTTTGTTTGCAGATTACATGATATTATATATTAAAAAAAACTCTAAAATCGCTACCGTAAACTGGTCAGACATAAAAATTCGGTTGAGAGGTAATGAATGAGTTTTAAAAATCACTAGAGTTTCTGTCAAGTAACAATAAACTATCTGAAAAGGGAATTAAGAAAAGTATCTGATTTACAATAGCGTTAAAAAAAAAATACGTGCACTAAATTTAACCAAGGAGGTGAAAGGGCTGTATACTGAAAACTATAAATTATTGATGAAAGAGGGTGAAGAAGATACAATTAGGTGAAATGACAACCCATGTTAATGTATTGAAATAATTAATACTGTTAAAATGTCCATATGACTCAAAACAGTATAAAAAATGCAATGTTGGCTGGGTGTAGGAGCTAACACCTGTAATCCCAACACATTGGGAGGCCTAAGGCAGTTGGAGCTCTTGAGGTAAGGAGTTCTAGACCAGCCTGGCCAACATGGTGAAACTCTGTTTCTACTGAAAATACAAAATGAGTCAGGTGTGGTGGTTCACACCTATAATCCCAGCTACTCAGGAGGCTGAGGCAGGGAATCGTTTGAACCTGGGTGGCAGAGGTTGCAGTGAGCCAAAATCATGTCACTGTATTCCAGCCTGGGCAACAGAGAAAGACTTTGTCTTAAAAAAAAATGTGTATATATATGAATGTGTATATATATAAATGTGTGTATATATAAAATGTGCCATATATATGTGTGTGTATGTGTGTGTGTATATATATGTGTATATATATGTGTATGTGTGTGTATATATATGTGTGTGTGTGTATGTTTGTGTGTGTGTGTGCGTGTATGTATGTGTGTGTGTGTGTGTGTGTGTGTGTATATATATATATATATATATATGGCAGGAACACACAAGAAAAGGAGAGAGCCTTCAATAAACAGTCCTGGTAAAACTGGATATCCATAATGCAGAAGAAGGAAATTAAACTGTCATTTAATATCATTAAAAAAAAAAAAATGAGCCAGGCTCATGCCTGTAATACCAGCACTTTGGGAGGCCTAAGTAGGAGGATTGCTTGTGCCCAGGAGCTAGAGACCAGCCTGGGCAACATAGCAAAACACAATCTCAACTTAAAAATATAGAAATAAATCTAAAAATTAACTGAAAATTGATTAAAGTTTTAAATATAAGATGCAAAACTGTAAAACTGCTGGTAGAAATCTTAAAAATCTCCATGTCATTGGTCTTGGCAAAGGTATTTCAGATACGATCCAAAAAGCACATTCAACAAAAGCAAAAATAGACAAATAGGATTACATCAAACTATAAAGCTTCTTCATAGCAAAGAAAAAAATCAATAGAATAGAAACGCAACCTATAGAATAGGAGAAAGTATCTGCAAACCATACGTCTGATAAGCGATTAATATCCAAGCTGTATAAGGAACTCACACAACTCCATGGTGAGAAATGGACACAATTATAAAATGAACAAAGGTCCTAAATAGACATACCAAAAGTAGACATAAAAATGGACAATTGATATATGAAAAAAATGTTTATACATTCTTCAGGGAAATTCATATTAAAACCACAATGAGATACCACCTCATTTAGATTAGGATGGCTTTTTTTTTTTTTTTTGAGATGGAGTTTCACTCTTGTCACCCAGGTTGGAGTGCAATGGCATGATCTTGGCTCACCGCAATCTCTGCCTCCTGGGTTCAAGCGATTCTCCTGCCTCAACCTCCTGAGTAGTGGGATTACAAGTGCCCGCCATCATCCCTGGCTAATTTTCGTATTTTTAGAAGAGACAGGGTTTCACCATGTTGGCCAGGCTGGTCTCGAACACCTGACCTCAGGTGATCCACCCGCCTTGGCCTTCCAGAGTTCTGGGATTGCAGGCTTGAGTCACTGCACTCTGCCCAGGATGGCTGTTATCACAAAAACATAAAAGATTAAAAATATTGGCAAGGATGTGGAGAAACAAGGTACACTTATACATTGTTAGTGGGGATGTGAATTAGTATAGCCATTATGGAAGACAGTATGGAGGTTCCTCAAAAAATTAAAAATAGAACTACCATGTGATCCAGCAATCCTGCTCTTGAGTATATATGTAAAGGATATAAAAATCGGTTGTTGAAGAGATATCTTCCTTCCCATGTTGACTGCAGCATTACTCACAATAACCAAGATATGGATTCAACCTGTGTCCATCAAAAGAAGAATGGATAAAGAAAATATGGATGTATACACAACGTAATACTATTCAATATTTAAATGGAAAGAAATCTCGTCGTTTGCAACACTGTGGATGAACCTGGAGAACATTATGTTAAGTGAAACAAGCCAAGCACAGAAACAAGTAAATACTGCATGATATCATTTATATTTGGAGTGTAAAAATATTCAGACTCATAGAACAGAAAGTTAAATGGTGATTACCAGAGACTGGGGGTTGAGTGCATTGTGGAGACGTTATCAAAGGACACAAAGTATCAATGAGACAGAAAGAATAAGTTCCAAACATCTGTTGTACATCACAGCAGTGACTACAGTTAATAACAATATATTCTATATATATATAAATCGCTGAGAGTAGTAGATTTTTGTGTTCTCACCTTCAAATATGATAAATATATGAGGTAATGCATATGTTAAATAGCTTGATTTAGCCCTTCCACAATGTATGCATATATAAAAACATCATGGTGAGTACCATAAATATAGGGAAAAATTCCCGTCATTTGTCAATCAAAAAATTACAACTACAATCACCAAAAGCAAACAAACAAACAAACAAAAAACAGAAGGAAAGTGGGAAAGCAATTAAGACGGCACTCATAACTCCGCAATTAGTAGGAATGTGCAGCCTTCAGAATAACCAGAAATTAATCAGAGAGAACAAGGTAAAGAGCCAAGAATACCACTCCCGGTATCACAGTCAACCCTGTGGGTAGGAAGGCTGCATATAAATGCCAGGTTACACCTGTTTGGGAGCAGAGTAAGCCAGATGTGGAGAAGATTTGACAATATTCTCAAAGCTATGCTCAGAATCATCAATCAAGAACAGAACCTCACTGGCACAATGAACATAAAAAAACCTTTTACCCAAAACAGATGAAAATAAACTATAAAACACCTCACTCAACAACAGTAGAATGCACCTTTTTTCATGTGCACATAACGTTCTCCAGACTAGATCATATATTAAGACATAAAACAAGCCCCCCAAATTAAAAATATTGAAATTATGCAAAGTATGTTTTCTGATTAAAATACAATTAAATTAGACATCAATAGTGAAAGAAAGTGAAAATTCAAATTATTAACTATGTGAAAATTAAACAATGGAATCCTAATAACCAATGAAACAGGGGAAACTCACAAGGAAAATATAAAATATTCAGAGACAAATAAAAATAGAAACATAGCATGCAAAAAATAATGGGATGCAGTTAAATAAGTCTTCATAGGAAAATATATGGCTGTAAATGTGTATGTTAAAAAATATTTCAAACAATAATCTAACCTTCTCCCTGTGGAAATGGGAAAAAAAAAACAGAGCAAGATAAACAAAACAGAAAATCAATATAAAAACTCAATGAAACCAAAAGTTTATTGTTTGAAAAGATTAATAACATTAGCAAACTCATTCTATGAGGCTGAAATTATCCTAATAGCCAAACCAAAGGTTTCACAGAAAACTATTGGCCAATATCCCTTAAAATATAGATTCAAAATCCTTAATAAAATACTAGCAATCTGAATCCAGCAATATATTAAAAGTCATACACTATGAAAAGTAGGATTTATGGAAGGATTACAAATTTGACTTAATATATAAAATCAATCAGTGTAAGACATTGCATAAATTTAAGAAAAGAAAACTTGAAAGTCTTAATAGATGCAGAAAAAGCATTTGGAAATATCATGTACCCATTAATGTTAAAAGCATTCAGGAAAGTTTAATAGTAGTTCAAAATATTATAAAATAATGGAAATTTAAAAAATTAGTATAACTGTCACTTACATTACGTTAGGTTTTATAAGTAATCTAGAGATGGCTTAAACTATGTGAGAAAATGTGCATAGCTTATATGCAAATGATATGGCATTTTATTTTTATTTGTACAAACGTATAGGTTACATATACAATTTTTTCTATGTATATAATGCATACTGATCAAATCAGGGTATTTAGGGTGTCTGTCACCAAAGTACAGTAAACATTTAAGTACAGTTATCCTATTCTATCAAACACTGAATTTGGTCATATTTTGCTGTATGCTTATATCTTTTAACCCACTTCTCTTCATCCTTCCCCCACACTCTTGCTCCTTCCTTGCTCTTTCCTTTGTTTGTTATAGATGTTTCACTCTTTACCTCCATGTGATCAAATTGCTTAACTTCTGCTTATGAGTTAGAACATGTGTTATCTTTTTATGTCTGGCTTATTTCACTTTATCCATATTGCTGCAAATGACATAATTTCATTATTTTTATGGCTGAATCGTGTTCTGTTATGTATATAAACCACCTTTTCTTTATCCATTCATCCATTGATGGACACCTAAGTTGACTCTATATCTTGGCTATTGTCAATAGTGCTCCAATAAACATGTGACTACAGGCATTCCATATGTATATATGTATGTGTGTGTGTGTATATATATTCCCCCCACTTTGGATACATTTTCAGTAACAGGATTGCTGGATACAATGGTAATTCTATTTTAAGTTTTTTGAGAAATTTCTATACTCTTTTCCACAGTGGCTGTTCCAGGTACATTCTCACCCACAGTGTATGAGTTTCCTTTTCTCTTTGCATCCTCACGAACATCTGTTAATTTTTGTATTTTTAGTAACTGCCATTCGTAGTTTTTATTTGCATTTATCTGATGTTTAGTGATGTTGGGTATTATATATATATATGTATATATATGTGTGTGTGTATATATATATACATAATAAATATATTGTGTGTGTATATATATACACATAATATACATAATAAATATATATGTGTGTGTGTGTATATATATACATAAATAAACATTTCTTAAAAGAAGACATACACATGAACAACATATATATATGTGTATATATATATGTTGTTCATGTGTATGTCTTCTTTTAAGAAATGTTTATTTATGCCCTTGTTCCACTTTGTAATGAGATTATTTGTTTTCTCCCTGTTGAGTTCTTTGAGTTACTTTTATAGTCTTTATATTACTCACCTGTTCAGATGAATAGTTTGCAAATATTTTCTGCCATTCTGAAGACTGTCTTTTCATTCTGTTCATTATTTCATTTGATGCACAGAAGCTTTCTAGTTTAATTACGTCTCATGTGGCTATTATTTTTGTTGCCTGTGCTTTTTGAAGTTTTAGTCATAAGTTCTTTGCCCAGACCAAAATCCAGAAGAGATTTCCCTGTTTGTTTGTTGGTTGTTGTTGTTTGGGTTTAGCTTTTTATAGTTTCAGGTCTCCAAATTAAGTCCTTAGTCCATTTTGAGTTGATTTTTATATATGGTAAGAGATACAAATCCAGTTTTATTCTTTTGTGTGTGAGTATCTCATTTTCCTGGACTCATGTATTGAACAGAGGATTCTATACCCAATGTAAGTTCTTACCAGCATTGTCAAAGATCAGTTGGCCACAAGTCTGTGGCTTTCCATTGGTTTATATGTGTATTTTTATACCAATACTAAACTGTTTTGGTTACTATAGGCTAGTTATGTATTTTTATGTCAGGTAACATGATGCTTCAAGCTTTGTTCTTTCTGCTTAGAATTGGGTTGGTTATTTGGGCTTCTTTTTCGTTTCATATAAATGTTAGGGTTTTTTTCCCCCAAGTTCTATGTAAAATAGCATTGGTGTTTTGATAGAGATGTCATGAAATCTGTAAATTGCTTTTGGCAATATGGTCATTAAAAAAAAAAAAACAGAAACAGGATCTCATTCTTTCACCCAGGTGGAAGTACAGTTGGGACAATCATAGTTTACTACAGCCTCAAACTCTTAGACTCAAGCGATTCTCCCACCTAAGCCTCCCAAATAACTAGGACTACAGGTTTGTGCCACTACACAAGATAATTTTTTAAAAAAACATTTTTTGTAGAGATGATGTCTCTCTGTTTCCCAGGCTGTTCTCAAATCCTGGTCAAAACCAATCCCCTTGCCTTGGCCTCCCAAAATTCAATAGTTTATTTTAATGGTATTAATTTTTAAAATCAACGAACATGGGATTTTTTTTTTTTTTTTTTTTTTTTTTTTTTTTTTTTTTTTTTTTT
>NW_016820890.1:239410-280903 GCF_001698545.2 Rhinopithecus bieti | reverse complement strand
ATTTTTAGTAGAGACGGGGTTTCACCGTGTTAGCCAGGATGGTCTTGATCTCCTGACCTCGTGATCCACCCGTCTCAGCCTCCCAAAGTGCAGGGATTACAGGCTTGAGCCACCGCGCCCGGCGGGATGTTTTTCCATTTGCTAGCATCATCTTCAATTTCTCTCATCAGTGTTTTGCAGTTTTCCTTATAGACAGCTGTCACCTCCTTGGTTAAATATATTTTTAGGTAATTCTTTTTGTAGTTACTGTAAATGTTATTACTTTCCTAGCTAGATCATTGTTGGTATACAGAAACACTACTGATTTTGTATCCCATAACATTGCTGAACTTATTTATTAAATTTAAGATTTACTTTGGTTGGAGACCAGGTTTTTCAGATATAAAACTATATAATCAGCCAAGAAGGTGTAATTTGATTTTCTCTCTTTCAACGTGGATGTCTTTTCTTTCTTTCTCTTGAATAATTACTGTGAGAAGGATTTATAATACTATGTTGAATTAGAATAGTGATAGTGAACATCCTTGTCTTGTTCCAGTTCTTACTGGAAAGACTTTCATTATTTACCTATTCAGTATAATATTAGTTGTGGTTTTGTCATATACGACTTTTATTATTTTGAAGTCTGTTTCTTCTGTGCCTAGTTTGTTGACAATTTTTATAATGTATGGGTGTTAAGTTTTATCAAATGCTTTTTCTATGTCTATTGAGATAATCCTATGTCTTTTATCTTCCATTCCATTTATGTTAGGTATCACATTTTTTGATTTGCATATATTGATCTATACTTGCATTCCTGGTGTAAATCCCACTTAATTGTGGTTTATCATAGTTTTGATATGGTGCTGGATTCAGCTTGATAGTACTTTGCTTAGGATTTTTGTGACTGTTTAGGATATTGTCTTGCAGTTTTTTTTTTTTTTTTTTTTTTTTTTTTTTTTTTTTTTTTTTTTTTTTTTTTTTTGGTATGTTGTTGTCTAGTTTGGATATCAGGGTGATGCTGATCTTGTAGAATGAGTTAGATAGAATTTCCTTCTGTGATTATTTGAAATAAATTCAGTAGGATTAGTATCTTCATATGTTTGGTGTATTTTGGCTGTGAATCCATCAGGTCTTGGAATTTTCATTGTTGACTTTTTACTAGTGATTCAATGTCACTACTGATTATTGGTCTATTTATGTTTTCTATTTCTTCCTCATTGAATCTTGGTAGGTTGTATATTTTCAGGAATTTATCCAGATCCTCTAGGCTTTCCAGTTTGTTCCCATATGGTTTTTCATAATGGTCCCAGATGATCTTTTGTGTATCTGTGGTATCAGTTGTAATGTCTCCTTTTTCATTTCTGATTTTATTTCATTCCTTTCTCTTCTAAGTCTAGCTAGTGGTTTACGAGTTTTGCTTATCTTTTCCAATAATCAATTTTTGTTGTGTTGATCCTTTGTATTGCTTCTTAGATCTCTATTTCATTTAATTCTGCTCTGATCTTTTTTGCTGATTTTCTTTTGCTAATTTCAGGTTTTGTTCTTTTTTCTTTAGCTCTTTAAGGCACATTGTAAGATTTTTAGTTTGCAATCCTTTCATTTTTTCTAATGCAGACATTTATTGCTATACACTTAACTCTTAGCACTGCTTTTGCTGTATGCCATAGGTTTATTCTTTTATGTTGTGTTTCTGTTTCCGTTTGTTTCAAAATATTTTTATTGCCATCTTAATTTCCCTCCCTGACTCCACTATCATTGTATTGCGGTGTATCTCTTTAGAGTTAGTGTTGGAGGCCACACAAGTGTTTCTTACAATTAAGCATAATTGAAGCCTGTTCATCCCTGTGATCAATTAAGCAGCTGAATCCAATCCTTACCTCCTCCTCCTTGTTCTTGTTAATAAATAGAAAGAGCTGTAGAAGTTTGGGCGGCTGCCTTTGCTCACTAGAAACAGGGAGCTCTCTTCTTCCCCATCCTAGCCTTTCCTTAAAATGGTTACTTTTGTTTTCTCTCATCATTTTTGTGTTTGTCCCTTCATTGAGTCTTGTAATGATAGTCTCAAGTAGTAACAGTAGTAACTGCCATAATGACAGTCTCAAGTACTAATAGTGGCAGTCAGCCACAAGTGGCACCCGAACAGGGACGAACAGGGACAAACAGAGACCTGAAGGGGCCTGTTATGGACTTGAATGAAGAAGGTCTGCTTGAACCAAAACCAACTAAAACCAACTAGATGAGACACCCTACTACATGTCTGCCGGCAGCAACATGAGGTGAGTGCTCTAAAAACGTACTGGTCAATGCCCTAGAGGTACAAAGAACAGGAAGTTTTTGAATCAGAATAACATGGGAAGAATTTGGTTGTTTCTTCTCTCTTTTGTTTGGAGTTTGGTACCTACCATATTTTTATTATTTCAGGGTTTGAGATAATTGTTTGCCCCACCTACAGCACCTATTGAATGTGGTCAACAGGAGAGGGAGAATGGAAGTTGGATGTACTGTCTTTTGTGGCTACAGGAAGACTAACTTTAGTTTTGGCTTTTGTGGATGGTAAATGTGCACTGGCACGTGTGAGATGTGCAGAGGACTTGGAGCTTTTCTTGGAGCTTTTTAAGATGTGGGAACTGAGCTTCATGACTCAGGCAATGGCTAATTTGGTAATTGACAGATCTAAGAGAAGCCAAGGTTTAAGCCCTAAAGTGGAAAAGTGTTGAAAGTGTAGAAAAGCCACGTTTCAAAAAAGAACACCGCCAGACCTCTGGGCAAAAGGGTTTTTATTAAGCAGTTCCCCTCCCAGTAGAAACACCAGGACTTTGCCCTCATTTCATATTCATTCTCTTTCCCCAGGAACACCTGGAAATGCAGGATTAGATCTCCTAGAGAACATATTATGTTAATTGAAAGAAACAAACTCACCAAGATTCACACCGATATTTAGAGACCTTTGCCAACAAGATACATGGGATTGATTTTGGTAAAAGCTGTCTTAACTTACAGGTCCAGGAGTTGTTGATTTTGATGGTGAAGGAGAAATTCAGATAGTGGTAATGTCACGAGATCTTTGGGTGTTTGAACCAGGATAATAAGTTGCTCAACTGATGCTTATTCCCTGTAAATGTTACCCTTCTCTGCATAACAAGAGCAAGGAGGAGAAGGTAACAAGTGGTCAGCTACTTAATTGATCACAGGTTCATATTGTTAACAGGTTTCAATTATCCCTAATCGTAAACACTTGTGCAGCCTCCAAGACTCTGGTAATGTTTGCTTTATGACTCTGGAGTGCTCCAGTATTTGGAGTGTGTATTTTATAATTTCTACATGCTTTTGCTGGATTAGTCCTTGTATCATGTAACAAGCTTCTTTGATCTGTTTTACTCTTCTTGACTTAAAGTCTGTTCTATCTAAGTGTAGCCATTCATGCTCACTTAGTTTTCTATTAGCATGGATTGTCTTTTTGCATCTCTTTACTTTTCGTCTATATGTGTCTTTACTAATAAGTTGAGTTTCTTTTTAACAGCATATAGTGGGATCATGTGTTTTGTATTCTACCATTCTCTATCGTATAAATAGATAATTTAATTCTTTTATGTTCAAGGTTATTATTGATGTGAGATGTTTTTCCTGTCATATTATTTATTTTCTGGTTGTTTTATATATTGTTTGTTCCTTTCTTTTTCTTATACCGATTATCATTTTTGTTTGGTGGGTTTCTGTAGTGGTACCAGTTGACTCTTTCCTTCATTTGTGTGATTTCTTTTCCTGTGAGTTTTACAATTTCATGTGTTTCTGTAATAATAACTGTCATCCTTTTGCTTCCAAGTTTAAGACTCCCTTGAACATTTCATGTAAGTCTGGTCTAATGAAAATAAATTCCCTCAAAATTTGCTTATGTGTGAGAGACTTTAATGTATTCTTGACTAGTGTTTTTTTGTTCTTTTCTTTTAGAAGTTTAAATATAAAATGACATACTCTTCTGGCCCTTAAAGTTTCTGTTGAGAAGCTTTTAATCTGATAATCCTTTATAGGTGAATAGGCACTTTTCTCTTGTTTTTAGAATCTGCTCTTTGACTTTATATTATCTGACTATAATGTGCTATAAAGAGATTTTTTCAATGTGTCTTACTAGAGATCACTGATTCTCCTGTATCTAAACATCTAAATCATTTGCTAGTTTTGGAAAATTTTATTGACTATATCATTAAATAGTTTTACCACTTTTTTTTTTTTTTTTTGTCTCTACATGCTTTGGGATGCTGATAATTTGAATATTTAACTGTTCTATGTTGTCTCAAATGTCATGAAATCTTTTCGTTTCTCCTTTTTACTTTTTTTCTTGATTGTTGTCTAAATAGATTATTTCAAATAACCTGTCTATAAGTTCTGAGATTCTTTCTTCTGCCAGATCTACTTTTGAGGCTTTGAAATGTATTTTGTTTATCAGTTAATTAGTGATAGAATATCTATTTGTTTCCTTTTCATTAATATATTCTATTTGGTAAATGTATCATTCATGTCCTGAATTGTTTTGGATTAATTTGCATTTTTTTTTTTTTTTAGAATCCTCTTTTCTCTGAGAGTCTTCTAAAATTAATATTTTAAATGTTTTGTCTGTAATTTTGAAAACTGTTTTTTTTATTAAGACTTTGGTTAATTATTGGTTTTCTTTGGAAGTGTCATATCTTTTTGTGTTTTTATGTTTTCTGTGTCTTACATTGACATCTGCACCTCTGGTGTAACAGCCACTTTTTCCTATGGTTCAATTTACTTTTGTAGAGTAGCACTTTTCTTTATAAATGTATTTTGGTTTCGGACTGGGTAGGGCCCTGTGACTTTGATCCTGAGTTTGTGCAGTAGTGTAGTCTCCTCACTTCTTTGGCTGTAAACATTGTTAGTAATTTCTGTGGTTTCCCGAGTATTAGGATGTAGTTATTAGTAGAAGCTATAAGGAACTTGTGCTGGGAACTGGGAGGAAATGTGAGCCAATCTTTATGCCCCATAGTTCCAGTGGGAGGTCGAGCATTGCCTATGTTTGTGCCCCTATTTTTATTTACCAATTGCACCTGTATTTGTGGTTACCAGTATGCTGATTCTCGGATCTCCTGGTGGCTTCCCCAGATATCAGTAGTGGCAGAAGTGGCCTAGACATGTGAATGGGTTCTCAAGTCCCTGGGAAGCTGGTGTAGTGTTGGTGATGGCAGTAGCAGTTGTTGGACAACCCTTTGTGCCTTGAGAATTGCAGGCCAGTGTTGGTGGTAGCTATGATGCAGTGTCTCCACCCACAGCCTACTCATACTACCCTCAGGTTCTCCTGCTCTCTGTAGCAACAGTGCCATAGCACCACACACAGTGGGGAGGGATCCCACCCTGCAAGCCTGAGCTTCATCACAGAGGCCACACCACCAGTAGGGTAACAATTGTCACTCACAGACTCAGAGAGGGAGCCCTCAGGCTCACCCACCCCCAACTTCAGTGGTAGCAGGAGCAAGTATGCAGAAGGAGAGAGAAGGTATCCTGTTCTCTGTGTGTGTCTTATCATAGAGGATGTTTTGCTGGTGGGAGAGAATTTCACTGTTTGCTTAAAAAGATAAACATGGAGTTTGTGTGACTGCTAGGGATGAGATGGAAAATAATTTTACACAGACACAAATAGCTTTCAGACCTGATAAAAGTGCCTTTTGGTTTATTTTATCCTGAGGTCTGTTTTTTTTGTTGCACTTCATAATCCTTTCCCTGGAGAATAACACTCCCTATGGGCTACATTACTGAGGAGCCTGCAGCACCTCTGGGTCCAGCCAGTGCTGTGTTGCTGCAGCTCTCTAAGTGGACATTTGGCAATATCAGCAGGAGTTCCTGGGATGTGGAGGTACAGGGTCTGTGATTATCAGTGCTGATTGTAATCTTGTGACTCATGTGCTTCCAAAATGGTGCTCTGCCATAGCTGCTCAAGTCTGGAGGGAGGGTGAATGACCCAATGCAAGTTCCTAGTGTGGTTAATGCTTTCACCAGTTTTCAAATCGGCCGCCTTGCTAGCATCAGGGTTTGTAAGAGTAAATGAGTTTTCTCATGGTTCGGATTGCAGCAGCCAGTGGCATGTATGTGGACCACCGAAGCACTCTCATTTACTCTTTCCCCACAGTACCACAAGCTCCTCATGGCTCCAACCTGATCTAGGCCAAGCTGGCTGCTTGCTTCCTTCTTCTTCTGTGCCTTAGGTGTTTCCCATGAGTTTCTCTTGAACTCTGGTGTTGTCTTAGACGTTCTATTCAAGAAATCATTACTGATTTATACTTTTTGTTCTTATTTCTAGAGAGGGTGGATTTTTGATCTCTAGTCAGCCCTCTTGAAGTGGAATCTGAAATTCAATGCTATGATTTTTTTTTTTAAAGGAAACTGAGTATTTTTATATGTTGACATCTGCAGGGAAGAGAGGATTGTCCTGGAACCAATCCACCATGGATACCAAGGGATGACTGTATACACAAATGCTAGGTAATCAACTAAAACAAATTGGAACTTACAAGAAATTCAATGAGTTTTAGGATAAAGAATATGTAGAATAGAATTATATAATTTTATGCTTAAAATAGACATTGTGAAAATGGCATTTAGAAAACATTTCCAGTTGGCCCTGGGCATGGTAGTGCGTGGCTGTGCTCCCAGCAATTGGAAGACTGTGGCAGGAGGATTGCTTGACCTCAAGAGTTGAAGTCCTGCTTGGGCAACATGGTGATAACTTGTCTTTAGGAAAAAAAATACAGAAATTAGCCAGGTGTGGTGGCATGTGACTGTAGTACCAGTTACTTAGGAGGCTGAGGTGGGACGATCACTTAAACCTGGGAGTTTGAGGCTGCAGTGAGCCAAGATCACAACACTGCACTCCAGCCTGGGCAACAGAGAAAGGAGACCCTGTCTCAGAAAAAAAAAAAAAAAAGAAAAAAAGAACAATTCACAAGGGCCTTATATTTAGAATTCCAATTATATTAAATTCCAGAATAGGAAAATAGAGCTTGGAGAGAGGGAGATGAGTGAGAAGTGACTGTGAATTCATATGGGATTTCTTTGGGAGCAAAGAAAATGTTTTAAAACTAGATTGTGATGGCAATGGTTGTGCAACTCTATACGGGAAAAGCTGAGACATACATTGAGTAATCTTATGTTCATGAATTGCATCTCAATAGAGCTTTTAAAGACAACATTCTGAGGGAGATTTTATATTAAGAAGAAAGAAGTTTAATGTTACTGGGATACTACCACATATCAGAGTTAAGGAGATGAAGAATATTGAGCAGAAAAGGAGAATGAGCAACTACAAGTTAGGAGGAATATCAGAAAGTCTTATGCTCAGAAAGATGAAGAAAGTGATTCTGTGAGAAGAGAGAAATCAAATATGTTGTTATGGCAAATAATAAGAAGAGAGGTGAATTTTCACTGATAATAGAGATTATTAATCACATTAAGAAAAACAGTTTTGGTGGGACAGTGATTGTCAACCAGACTCTAGTTGATTTGAGAGAAAATGCAAGAAAAATATCTGATATAGTATAGAAAATGGTTTCAAAGATACACTATAAAGCAAAGAGCAAAACTAGGCAATGACTGAACAGTGAAGTGTAGGCTATTGAGAAAAATTTAGTGGAGAGAAAGCATAATGCAGGCAAAGCTGAGAATATTTGTGTGATCTGGTACATAGAAGGACATAGATGGAAATTCTGTGATTTGCTGGAAGCACATTCAGTTCACCCATTTTAAAAGAGTATAGGATGTTTTAGGACATACACGGTTAGGAAAGCAGATGAAGAGGTTTTAATATTTATAAGGTATTGACAAAGATACCCTATTCTAATTCTGGGATCCCATACTTTCCCTCGAAAGACCTTCAGTTGGGCCACATTTGAATATGACCGCTTCAATCATTGTGTGAACTTGGAAGCAATATGTTCAGTTAAGAGTGGAGATGGTGTAAGAGGTGTTTGATATTTGAATAAAGAAGTATAAAGAAGTGAAAATATGATAGTCATCTAGGAATTTGAAAAATAGAGAGCAAACATACATAAAGGCAATGCAATATATTAGATCCAAATCTTTATTTATATGGACTTTACAGAATTAGATATTAAAAAAAAAATGTAACGTCTATAACCCCTATTTCCCTTGTGAAGATAGCAAAGAGGATAATAGCCTTGAAATACATTATTACTATTTTCCATTGTCTCTTATATATACATTTTTCCTGTAGAAAACACACTCAAAATTATTTTCTCCTAGGGGCTTATGTGATAGTATCACACTGCTTGGGTTACTTCATTTGATATTTCAGGTAGTCTTTTTCATAATCTATGTCCGCAAAATTATAATTGTGGTCCTTTCACCAACTGTTCCCCCTTTCCAAAGGAGATGCATAGGTTCTCCTGTCTTCCTTGTCTCTTCTCCTCCTGTGGTTTTTAATACTAATTCTACTGCCTAAAGTAATTTTTTTCTAATTCTTTGACACCTTAACTTAGGATATCAGTGGATACTCCTGTGAACCACCCATTTCTTTAATTTTTAATATCAGTTGTAGGCTCTGTCTTTCAAATGACACAAATAATGTATCACTCTTTCACTCACACAGATGGAGAATGTTTTAAACTCACAGTTCACATACTTCTTTTGATGTGAGGATATAAATCTATAATGTTATAAATGAAATAGAATCAGAGAATATAGAATATTTATGTTAGAAAACAAATATAAAATTACCTTTCAAATTGCCTCATTTTGTAGATAAAGTTATTTACAGCACATAAAATAACGTCTTCCCCTAAGTTAGAGAGCTAACAGTGACTGTGTTGTATATCCAAGCATTCTTTTGTAATGAAGTTTAGTACAAAACAATGACAAAACCTCAGTGGCTTACTACAACAATAATTTATGTTATACTCATGTGTCTGCATGACTGCAGTTTGATAATCTTGGTTACGTTTCTCCAGCCTTGACTGGGCTAGGCAGGACTCCAAGTTTTGGTTGGGTCCACGTCTGTTCTCCAGAACCAAGGCTGACAGAGCAATGGCTTCTTGAAATATGCTCATAACATTTCATAAATTGGAAACCCTGAGTGCTGATGAAAATTTCATATATTTTAAGGCCTCACATGGAAACTTGTATATTGCAAAGTTTTTCCACACACTCTTTTACAAAACAAGGCAATTCACAGATCCAAGACCAAAGATACAGGTGCCAAGAGGTATGAGTTGCCCACAGGGAAGTCATAATCAATATAGAGAGAAAAGAAAGAAAAAGAATAAAGGACAATTTTATCTACTACAAGTGGCATGCTAGTGATATTTTAAAATTTGGCATCCTTAGTTGTTAATGCTGACACTGACTCAATACAATCTCTCCGCACTGTATGTCATCCCACTCCATTCTGGAGTTTAACAATCACAAATATCTCCAGGTATTGCCAAATGTCCCGTAAGGGGAAAAATCATCCTTGTTTGACAATCACTGATCTCTGTCAATTATTTAAAAGCAGGGTGTATTTAACACCCTCCTTTATTGTTTTTTTAATTGATATCAATGATAATAGTTTCATGCTTGCTATGTGATCTAGTACATTATCTCTTCTAAAGAGTTATTACATTCAATATTGAGACAGTAGACCTGAGTTTCAACTTACATCTAAAGAGTCAGTGTCAGCATTAATCAAATTGCCTTAATTAAATTTCCACTCTTTTAGGTACTTAGATTGGTTTTTATATTCCTGATTACACTGAAACACTTCTGGTATTTGTTTAACATTTTTGCTATCAAACAAGGTATTTGAATTGTAGATAGATGTTGCTACAATTGACTTGAGTGTTTAGTGTCTGTAGCTTAATTTATATTAAGAATCAGTTGAACTAGCTAAGCTCAGAATTCCGGAATATAGTCATTATTTTGTTGATGCTGAGCTACAGATCTAGCAGCAGCTTTTTGGTTCCGGTTTTCAGATATATACATGGCATCTAAGGGAATATGTACTCAAACTTAGTATTTCCAGTGGTGACCTCTGATTTTGTAAGCACTTTCTCTTTGTGGAAAAAACAAACAAAGGAAATAAAAAACCTAAAGTAGACTCTCTTCCCACACTGTACCCTACTTGATATAATCTGAGTGTTTAAAAAAAAGAAATTAACCTTAGGTTAATATATTATATTTTACATTACATTCTAAAACATTTTATATTTTTAACCCGATCCATTTTGACCTGTAACTTAGAACCATTGTTTAAATTTAGCAGAATTTATGATAAACAATTTTCTTAGGATATTTAATATTTTCTTAAGTTTCTAGCTATTTATATACCTTCAAGTGTTTCATAAAGCTTGGATTGATTAAACAAATAAAACTAAATCTTTACTTGAAAGGTAATTGCAAGCGGTTATGTTGTCATGAATTTAAAATTATATATTTTTTAAGAATAACTTTTCTCAAGGGTATCCAATAACCTCTAACATCTAACATAAAAGGTGTAAAGGAAAAAAATCCAATTTCCCTTAGAAAGTGTTTTTCTGTGTTATATGGGATCCCAGAATTAAAATGTTATCACGTATTATTATTTTTCATTTGTATTTTAATCCAGCAAGCATTTCTTTTAATCACAGCGGTGTTACCAGTAGTACTATGTGATCTGGAAAGCTAAACTGTCATGTTGATTTGAAATAATATATTTTCTTAATGCTAATTATAACTCTATTCCAGCAGATTGCAATCATCACACAGTATGTATTACTAATCAGAAAATGTTCAGACACAATGTTATGTGAAGAAAATAGAAATGATACATGACAGCTGTGTAAGAGATTCTGTTTCTAAGATTTCTTTATATGATTACATATGCATGCGTAAATAGGGTCAGACTACATTTTCTTAAAATGTATATTTCATGTCAACTTAATAGTACAAAACATATTCATTCCAAATATTCAAGTCAGTTGGCATATTCACAAATATTGATACATTTTAATTACTATGGCAATTAAGAAGATCTTAGAAAATGCTTATAATGAGCTAAAGTCATATGTTTTTGTTGTCACCCTAGAGCTTTAAGACACCTGCCATATGTTGTCTTTAGTAATTGCTACAGCTGCCTCCTCTATACAATGTAAGTACTTATTAAGTAATAGTGGTTTATACAATACATTCAATTGTAGCTAATATATTTTTGAAAAATAATGCCTCAGGGTTTTCTTTCTCAGTTCATATGAAGATACACACCCTAAACACACACACACCAAAAAAAAAAAAAAAAAAAAAAAAAAAAAAAAAAAAAAAAAAAAAAATTCCCACAAAAATCATATAGGAAATAATGTGAGCAAATAAAAACAACCATCCTGAAGTGGGGTTCTGAAAACTTAAATGTTAAGAAGCTTTTACCTCTGTGATTTGTGATTTAGGAAATGGCATTTAACCTATTCTATACTGTTCCATCCTTTAGTTCAAGTAGATTAATAAAAATGAATTATTCTTATGTACATCATAATCACACATTGTAGTAAAAAGATGAAATGGAAATATACATATAAAAAATCTTATAAAGTATAAATTGAAATGCAAGTTTAAAGCATTTTATTGCTCTTCTTTCAAGACGGCTTTAAAAGCAAAAGGCATTAACATATTGCCTCTGATGGTTAGAAATCCTATGAACTTTTTTTTTTTAAGTAGTGTTCCAGAAACTTTTGAGACAAAAAAAAAAATCTAATTTTTTGTCCTCAAATTCTTCTGCCAAGGACATACAGAGAGTATCTCTCCTCTCTTTCTCCTTCACTTATCCCAGAGCCCATCTCTTTCTCCTCCTTGCTCCCTCATTTACCACAGGCTCTATATACTAACAGACGATGATAGGAAAATATAGATGGTGAATTTCATTGGTACCAGCCTTGATAGAAACGAGCCAAAGGGTAACTTTTAATTTTCTTTATTAGTGATCCTTGTATATGTGAACTGACCTTGCTCAAGATTCTATTTTCTAATATTCCTGAATTATACAGAAGCAGAAGCCCCCTTCTGGTACCATATTGAATGGGATTGCAGCTTAGAAAGATTCATATGGGATTACATTTAAATAATTTCAGTCTTGTCCTCTATCCAATTCTTTCTCCATCCTACCACCAACAAGCATGAGTAAACCAGATTTTTTTCCTGAAAATTTTATGCAGCTTTGTAGAATCTTTCTGTTTTTGAAATTTCTGAGTATGAATTCCTCTTGATATATTTCATTTTCTTTTCCTTAAATCTCTTATATGTTAAAACCTCTCTACTATTTAGGTTGGATTTTGATTACTTAAATTTTTACTTTTCTGATACATTACAGATTAAAAGAGAACACATATACTCTAAAGTTGAATTACACATCTAATTATTATGTCAATCGATTCTTTTATTTTTTTACACAAAAGCAGATGCTGAAACACCTTGAGATACTTTTATACACCATATTGTGTTATGGGAGTCATGCATCTATCAGTGATACTGTACACATAAGATAAGGGTGCAGCATAGATGAGAAATGCTTATCTAGCTATGCCACTGCCCTTCTTAGAGTTTACAACATGTATTTCTGGATGTTAGACTTCTCAGGTTCCGAATTGGGATTAACATTAGTAAGATCCGATTCTCACCTGAGGTGGCACGAGGGAGTAGAGTCTGTACCTAGAAAGTTGTTCATCAGTCTCTAGGATTTTAATATATAAGAGAGTCTCTTTTTTCAGTCTGTGAGGCAAAACCCTTCCATTTCGTTGTTTCGAATGTCATTTGGCTTGACGATAACAATCACTAAATTATTTCCCTAGAATTTAATCTCTGACCAGTGGGTAGTTTTTTATCTCAACAATATTAGGTAAATAATATTTTACAACTAGCATCAATATTTTACTTGGAATAAACAACTTTGGCGAGTTTTACAATATTGGGCCTTTTTGAAAATCATCATGGAAGTATACTTTCAAAAACAACTGTTTTTTTAATAGTATAAGATTATATTTTCTTAGATTATATAATTACCAAATTACCATAGGTTAATTTGTGGAGCCATTTATAAATATATATGCATTTGGATTTGTGTAAATATACACATAATTGTATGAGTATGTGAACGTTTGTATCTAATCTAGCTAATTTTTGTTGTTGTTGTTGTTGTTCTTACAACCTGCCAGGTTGTGTAAGGTCCTCTAGACCTACCACAAACCTAGAACTAGTTACTATCGAAAGGGCATTGATGTCTTTTAGTGACTAAACCAATATCCAGATATCAGAAGTACGCCTTGTATATATGAGTACTAAAAGCAGTGCAGCAGACTACAAGGCTACTAGACACTTACATAAATCAGAGAACAATGCTTAATTTTGCAGTAATTTATCTTAATAATTCAAATTACCTCATTTCATGCCATTCTCAAATGAGAATCTGTATTTTTTGCTTTGTCTACAACTCATTGTATAATGCTGTATGCTTTGTTATTCCAAATGTGATCAAATCAGTTTATCCTCAAATGTGAAAGCCTTCCTTTGCCTTTTACCCATTTTTAACAATTTCTAAAGTCTTCTAAAATTGGATCTATGAGGTTCAGGTTTTAAGATCATTTTTATGATTCTGTATCAAAACTAAAAAATAAGCCAAAGACTTATGCAGAAATGCACTCAAGAAAGGAAAATACAAGCAATAGTAAACAAAACAGACATCTTAGGGCTTGTTTAGGATTTGTCTAAATTAGGTCTAAAATTTTCCCATACTAATTATTATAGGCAGTTTTTGAGCTTGAATTGTGAAAAGTTGTTATAAATATCCAGATATTACCTCAGTCATTAGACAAACTTTCCAACGTCAATAATGTCAGAAAATACATGACGTTTATGTCAAGATTTATCATATTCTTTTATCTTCACATAAAGTTTAAAAGAAAAATAAAAATAATTCACATGGTTTTTCTGGAGTTTCACAAATTTAATAAAATACACCAAAACATTTGGTTAATGATCTATTGCACGTTAAATTTTATGGTCATATTCTATAATACTTTTCACCCTCCTCACCTTCATGCCAATGGACAAAGTGGTTTGTTTTAGAAGCTCTGTCCTTTACTTTTTTCTTTTTCACAAAAGAGCACAGCACAGATATATGGCTTTGTAGCCATTTCAAATTTACTGTAAAAATCCAAATTTTCCATAAACTAAAGGCATCTTGTCTATCCTTCCAAGTTTCCTTTCTATGGCAGCTGTATTTATCCCAAAGAAGAAACTGCAGAATCACTCTTTGTTTTGGTAGCTTAGTTTATAGGATTCAAAAAAAAGACCCCCATATTTGATATATAGTTTCAGGAATATCTAAACTACCCTAGTGGTTTTTTGACTTCCCGCTTGTACATGATTTGGTTCACAGGTAGTAATTTATTCTTCATTGACAAACAAAAACTCCCGGTGATTCCACAGCCACTCACACTTTGTTCAATAATTAACTGTTTCAGATTATCTGCTTAAGGGGCTGATCATTGTAAAGCGTTCTTTAAAAAATAAAGAAAATAAAACTTATAAATTATAACTCTATTGACATAGAAGAACTGACTCCACCTGATGCTTATAGAAAAATTCCTGCTTTCTTGTGCCCTGGCCATTCAGCAGATGTGAGTTTAAAATGTGCAGGATCTGTCACTGGCAAAGAGGAAAAATGTCAACATTTTTTTTTTCCTGATACAAAGAAATGGGTACAACTCCTGACTTTCAGCCATCAGAGGCAGATATAATCAATGATTTATCATTTGAGGGTATGATGTTCTTTCCGATCCTTATGTAAGCCTAGGTTTCCATCTCCATTCTGTGGATTTTCTTGTCTGGAAAGTGAAGAGGACAAATTCTTATTTTTCTGGGTATTTTACTTCGGTCCTACTCTTCCTGATAGTCCCCTTTAGTTCTGCTGGGTCCTATTTTCTTTGTGAACTTACAATGATACATTTTTCTCTCTCAATACCATGTATTACTTTTCTGTCCATTTTGAGATTCTGCATTGTCTTCATTCTGGATTTTCAAAAAATCATCTACAGATCCCTCTCCTCCCCGCAACTTAATTATACTAAAGATGGAAGAATCCAAGAACTCTGTCGTAAGAAACACATAATCTCAAAATGAAATTTTAAAGCTAATCAAAAATTGATGGTGGGGGGGAAGGAAAAAGGACTCAGGCCTTGTGAACTTTGAGAAGGCCAGTAGCTTGGCAGCCTTTTGTTCAGTTTCAAGTTCATTACCTCTTCTAAAACTATCTTTTTTGAAACTTAGAAATTAGTTACTTAACTTTTCAATAGAATCACCACATACTACTTAAATATCTGAGGACTATGACTTATCCAGGAAATGATAAAATGTAACCCACTCTAATTTCTCATATCTTCAGCTGAATCATTTAGCTGTTTAAAGCAGAAATTTCATAAAGAAGTACATTGCCACTTGCTATGACCTGAATATGTTCCTCAAAAATTCGTGTTTTAGACCTAGTCATCATTCAGATGCTATTAAGAGGTGAGGTGTTTGATAACTGATTAAGTCATGAGGGTACATAAATGGGATTAGTGTCCTTATAAAAGTGGTTGAAGTGTGCTACCTTGTATTTTGTGCCATGTAAGATGCTGCAGCAAGTCACCATTTTTAAGCAGACAGCATGCTTTTCCCAAACCATGAGTTTACTGGTGCCTTGGACTCCCCAGCCTCCAGAGCTACGAACAATAGATTTCTATTGTTTATAAATTATTTGGTCTAAGGTAACTTATTGGCAGCCCAAATGGACTAAGATCGTTGTAATAGCAGAACTACATGGTTTCCGTTTAAGTAATATTTGTCAGCGCTTTTCATTTAATTTATTGCTATTTGTTCACAATGTGTTTGCCTAGCTGCTAAAGTTCAAGACCACAGATGTTTGCAAGGAAAAAAAATGAACACATATATGTTAAAAGATAATTATTCAGTTAAAATCTTTAAATTGCAATAGTTCTTCTCTGGAGGTAGATTTTTCAAGAAAAGAAGAATGACTGAAAAAAATGTATATTTTCTAAAATGACACCTTCCTGCATTTGAAAAGGGAAAATAATGACATTTTAAAATTTTCATGTTCAGCCTAGCAAGTAAATGAGATTATAAAGAATTAAACTGTTTCTTAATTCCATTTCTCGCTTCCACAGTTAAAATCTTGGTTGTTGACTAGTTTTATGCCAGAGCATTGCTTCTAACATCTAGCAAAGCCACCTAAATATCTGCAATCCTCTGGACTTCTCTTCTGCCTTGGGAAACCTGAGAAAGGAAAGGATTGAGCCTTGGGCACCTCTAATCTTGAGTCTTCCTTTAAGAGTAGAGTAATGTACATGAATCTCTCATAATCCCCTACAGAAACTACCCTAACTTGCTAGGGAATCAATTCTCAGTTCTTTTGAGTGTCAGAACTTTTAGTATTTATGTTGACAGGGCTATAAAGCTAAATTCTAATGACACCAGTAGTGTTTCTCATCTCATTTCTGATGCCAGCTATAGCATTTCTGGTACTCTAGATATTTACATAAGAGGAAAACCTATAGGTACAGTTGTAAATTTAGAGTAAGCGTAACTAATTAGCCGAGGATACAAAATCATCTTGGAAATAATATAGACATAAAAATAAAAAAAAACAAAAACAGGATTTTTTGGTATAACTTTCTTGGTTTCAAAGATTTGTAATACAGAATGAGGGGATAGCAGTGGGAAGGGATTCTAATTTGCCAGTGACACTGTACAAATGAAGTTGTGTCTTTTTGGATTTCTGAAGCTCTACTTGTAAATCCCAATGCCCTTTTATACCTAAAGTTTACATCATTCTATACGAATTAAGTGAATTATATAATATGTATATAATATCAATTTCTATTTTCTGTATATAAGATTTTCCTGTTTTTGCACATAATGTGGAGTTAACAAGGGTGCATCTTTAGCCAGTGGGAGAAAGCAGGATCAAAATGCATGTGTCTGTTTCCTGATTTTCAAAATTCTGGAGAGCTGTTTCTATTAATTTCTTATTCTTTTTGTAATTTCCCAGTAAAAGAGATTGAGAGAGAGATCCCCACACATTTTCAATCAGTATTATACTTTTCTGGAAAAATATCTTTCAAGTTTAGCACATTTTTTTCTTTGTTTTTTGATAACATCAACAGTCTAGTTTTTTCCTATGCACATTCTTATACAAGCGCTACATCTTCACATGTCTAGTGAGGTATTCTGATTAAACGGTGTATATATACTTCTCAAAACTGTTTTATATACGGTACTACTCTTTCCCACCACCAAAATAATTCTTTAAAAATTACACTGACATGCATCAGAATGTATCTTTAGAAATATAATTTTATAAAATGAAATATAATATAAAAAATCTTCAATCTTTCTAGATGGTACAATTTTATTTGAAAATGTTTATTGTAAAAAGAGATGAGCCTGGCAGAAATAAGTTAACAGTGAATATTTCAAGGTCAGTGGCACATTTTGAGAAAGAAGTAGTATTGATTTTACTTTCAGCATTCTTCAAATGTGGTAAAAGCCGTCTGCCAATTATACCTATAAGAGGCATTTAATCTAAAACCAATTTAGGAAACTACTGATTAAAAAAAAAAACTAAAAACAATTATAAAAGTGTGAAACTGGCATACAATATACAATTCAGATAAAAAAACATACTTACTTCTGAAATATTAAAGATGGATTGTTCAGTTGGTAAGGAAATCAGCTGACATTCTAGACAAAAAATATATGTTTATGCCTGATGAAAATAACACACCAATATTCATTCTGTGTTCATTAAAAGTTTTAATATGAACACTAAAAGAATTTTATGGGAATATTTACACAAATGAATTACTATTAGAGTAACGTTCTAAGAAGGATAAATAAAATTTTAAAGCAGATTAATATATCTTATTATATAGAAATTTAAAAAAATTCCAAAATCATCTTTTCCATAACTGAAAACAATAAGTTAATCAAACTACAAAACCACATTCATCATGTATTGGAGAAAATCTTGTACTTTAATATATAATAATGCTATTATAAGATAAAATATTGACACAATATAACAATATATTTTTAGGCAAGTTACAAAATAAAAAAGATGGAATGTACATTAGGGAAATACTCAACTTTGCCAGTAATAAAACAACTGAAAATCAAAACAAGTGTAAATCGGTTTTCATTTTGCAGAGTTTTATAATAAAGAGCAATACTAATGACCAATGCTGATGAATGTACATGGAAATGAACACCTTTGTACACTCATGTAGGAAACAATCTTTATAGAGAAAAAATATATTGATATTCTCAAAATATTTTTTATACATAAAACGTTCTCTTGTGGGAAAATATGCTACGACAGTATTAAATAATTAAAGTGTATGAAGTCACCAGCATTATCAAAACAACTGAAAGAACTTAAAAGTTTTTCTCCCCAATTGATGGCCTTATTGCAAAGCATCTATTAGGTATGTTTTATAAGCTAGGTCCTATTTTAAATTCTATACATACAAAGGTAAGTAATATTTTGCTTGTGGTTCAAGGAGCCTTTAAATTTAGTATATGTGAGGAAAGGAGTGAATAATATGATATTCAATTAAGTTTATTAAATGTCTGCAATGAAGATGAGTTTGTCTCCTAAAAGCATTAAGAGAGTATTAATATTATAAAAATAAAATTAACCTTCGATCTAACCCAATTGAATCATAGTTTTTGCTTATTTTTTGGTCTTTTCAATTTTTCTTTTGTGTGTGTATGTGTGTTTTATTGACTATATTTTAATCCTCTAATTTCTTTTTTTTTGTTTGTTTTCTGTTGTTTCTTTTTTTAATACTTTAAGTTCTAGGTTACATGTGCACCACGTGCAGGTTTGTTACATATGTATACATGTGCCATGGTGGTGTGCTGCACCCACTAACTTGTTATTCACATTAGGTATATCTCCTAATGCTATCCCTCCCCCCTCTCGCGACCCCACAACAGGCCCCAGTGTGTGATGTTCCCCTTCCTATGTCCAAGTGTTCTCATTGTTCAATTCCCACCTATGAGTGAGAACATGTGGTGTTTGGTTTTCTGTTCTTGCAATAGTTTGCTGAGAATGATGGCTTCCAACTGCATCAGTGTCCCTACAAAGGACACGAACTCATCCTTTTTTATGGCTGCATAGTATTCCATGGTGTATATGTGCCACATTTTCTTAATCCAGTCTGTCACTGATGGACATTTGGGTTGATTCCAAGTCTTTGCTATTGTAAATAGTGCTGCAAAAAACATACGTGTGCATGTGTCTTTATAGCAGCATGATTTATAATCCCAAAGGATTATAAATCCCCAGTAATGGGATGGTTGGGTCAAATGGTATTTCTACTTCTAGATCCTTGAAGAATCACCACACTGTTTTCCACAATGGTTGAACCAGTTTACAGTCCCAACAACAGTATAAAAGTGTTGCTGTTTCTCCACATCCTCTCCAGCACCTGTTGTTTCCTGACTTTTGAATGATTGCCATTCTAACTGGTGTGAGATGGTATCTCATTGTGGTTTTGATTTGCAATTCTCTGATGGCTAGTGATGATGAGCATTTTTTCATGTGTCTGTTGTCTATATAAATGTCTTCTTTTGAGAAGTGTCTGTTCATATCCTTTGCCCACTTGTTGATGGGGTTGTTTGTTTTTTTCTTGTAAATTTGTTTGAGTTCTTTGTAGGTTCTGGATATTAGCCCTTTTTCAGATGGGTAGATTGCAAAAATCTTCTCCCATTCTGTAGGTTGCCTGTTCACTCTGATAGTAGTTTATTTTGCTGTGCAGAAGCTCTTTAGTTTAATCAGATCCCATTTGTCAATTTGGGCTTTGGTTTCCTTTGCTTTTGGTGTTTTAGATGTGAAATCCTTTTCCATGCCTATGTCCTGAATGGTATTGCCTAGGTTTTCTTCTAGGGTTTCTATAGTTTTAGGTCAAACATTTAAGTCTCTAATCCATCTTCAATTATTTTTTTTTTATAAGGAGTAAAGAAAAGATCCAGTTTCTACTTATGGCTAGCCAGTTTTCCCAGCACCATTTATTAAATAGGGAACCCTTTTCCCATTTCTTTTTTTTTGTCAGATGAGTCAAAGATCAGATGGTTGTAGATGTGTGGCATTATTTCTGAGGGTTGTGTTCTGTTCCATTGGTCTCTCTCTCTGTTTTGGTACCAGTACCATGCTGTTTTTGTTACTGTAGCCTTGTAGTATAGTTTGAAGTCAGGTAGCGTGATGCCTCTAGCTTTGTTCTTTTGGCTTAGGATTGTCTTGGCAATGTGGGCTCTTTTTTGTTTCCACATGAATGTTAAAGTAGTTTTTTTCCAATTTTGTGATGAAAGTCACTGGTAGCTTAAGGGGGATGGCATTAAATATATAAATTACCTTGGGCAGTATGGCCATTTTCACAATATTGATTCTTCCTATCCATGAGCATGGAATGTTCTTCCATTTATTTGTGTCCTTTTTAATTTCATTGAGCAGTGGTTTGTAGTTCTCCTTGAAGAGGTCCTTCTCATCCCTTGTAAGTTGGATTCCTAGGTATTTTATTCTATTTGAAGCAATTGTGAATGGGAGTTCACGCATGATTTGACTCTGTTTGTCTGTTAATGGTGTATAAGAATGCTTGTGATTTTTGCACATGATTTTGTATCCTGAGACTTTGCTGAAGTTGCTTATCAGCTTAAGGGGATTTTGGGCTGAGATGATGGGGTTTTCTGATTATACAATCATGTCATCTGCAAACAGGGACAATTTGACTTCCTCTTTTCCTAACTGAATACCCTTTGTTTCTTTCTCCTGCCTGATAGCCATGGCCAGAACTTCCAACACTATGTTGAATAGGAGTGGTGAGAGAAGCCATCCCTGTCTTGTGCCAGTTTTCAGATGGAACACTTCCATTTTTTTGCCCATTCAGTATGATATTGGCTGTGGGTTTATCATAAATAGCTCTTATTATTTTGAGATACGTTCCATCCATACCAAATTTATTGGAGATTTTAGCATGAAGGGCTGTTGAATTTTGTCAAAGGCCTTTTCTGCATCTATTGAGATATCATGTGGTTTTTGTCTTTGGTACTCTTTATATGCTGGATTACGTTTATTGATTTGTGTATATTGAACCAGCCTTGCATCCCAGGGATGAAGCCCACTTGATCATAGTGGATAAGCTTTTTGATGTGCTGCTGGATTTGGTTTGCCAGTATTTTATTGAGGATTTTTGCACCAATGTTCATCATGGATATTGGTCTAAAAGTCTCCTTTTTTTGTTGTATCTCTGCCAGGCTTTAGTATCAGGATAATGTTGGCCTCATAAAATGAGTTAGGGAGGATTCCCTCTTTTCTTTTCTTTTCTGAACCATCTCCTAAATTATCGGTTGCTGTGTATAGGATTCGTTCTCTAAGATGATTCCCCAATGAACTAGACTTCCTTCTTATATTGAGTAGGATTACCCTTTGTAAACAATAGAATATTGTGGAAGTGATGGTGTGAGGCTTCTCAGAGCAGATAAGACAATGTTACTACCCCCTTATACTATCTTCTCTTTCTGGTATCTCTTATTCTTATAGCAGCCCACTGACACATCATGAGGATATCCTTGCAGTCCATGGAAGGAACTGAGTCTTCCTGTCAACCAGCTCCACATTTCCAGAAATGCTAGCAAATGAATTATATTAGTCTGTTCACATGTTGCTAATAAAGACATACCCAAGACTGGATAATATTTAAAGGAAAGAGATTTAATTGACTCAGATTTCAGCATGGACAGGGAGGCCTCAGGAAACTTATAATCATGGCAGAAAGGGAAACAAACACCTCCTTTTTCACATGGTGGCAGGAAGGAGAAGTACCAAGCAAAAGGGGGAAAAGCCCCATATAAAACCAACAGAACTCATGACAACATTCACTATCATGAGAATAGCAGCGTGGGGGTAACTGCCTCCATTGTTCAATTACTTCCTACCAGGCCCCTCCCAGGACATCTGGGGATTGTGGGAACTACAATTCAAGATGAGGTTGGGGTAGGGACACAGCCACACCATAACATAAATAATCTAAGCATATGTAGACCTTCACCTGATCACAGTCCAAGCCAACATCTTGACTCCAACCTCATAATAACCCCTGGAACAGAATTGTAAGCCATTTACAGATTTTGACACCATAGAAATGTAAGACAAATATAGTCTGCATTTTGCATGGTTCCAATATGCACAAATATCAGTAACTGCGATTTTGTTAAATAACAACAGGCTTACAACATCGTTTAAGTTTCAGTTACCATGGTATATTAGCTGTGAGTTATTACATAAAGTACATACTTTGCTGCTAGCTCTTTAGCACAGAAATCTATGTGTAATAAGTGTGTATCAGGTTCAGTGACTAACCTTGTCACTTTGTTTGTGTCTGTCACTGATTGGCCAGTGCACTTCTGTTATTCACTTCACACACACCAAAGCATGTAGTTGTGTTGTTTCTTTGTCTTCTAGTGATCAAATCATGTGACATTTTACGAAAATGAATAAACTTAGGAGATAATTGGCAACCAAGATGAAAGTGCAACAAATAAAAAAGTGAATATTTTAATTCACTGTGCAAATTACTGCATAATAAAAACATAATAGTTACAGAAGAAGAAGTTTACCATGGAAATGTTGACACTGCTATCATTTATAAGAATATATATGCAGCCAGGGAAACTTAGTTAAGGTGAACTTCTCAACTTAAATTTAAAAAGTTATTTTGATGAAAAGAATGGAGATGCCTTAGAGGAAGTGATTGGAGCAAAATAATTCACATTAAGGTAACTCTTAGATATTTCACAATGTTAAAGAATAAAATACAAATGTATCTATATTTAGAAAGGAATGTAACAATTTGTCAATGTATAGAAAATATGTTATAGATCAAAAGGCAAATGCTATTCAACCCACTATTGACAATTTTTTTTTGGGGGGGGGCAAATAAAGCATTATCACTGATTCTGTTACTATATTAAACGTCACCTTTACCTTTTTTTATTTCCCTTTACATTTATAGCCAGAATAAGAGTCTTTAATGTTATAAAAATGTTAAAACATCAGTGAACAATTCCCTGTTGATTCTTAAAATTACGTTTCATGGTTTCAGTTTGCACAGTCATTTTTATGGCCTTGTATTGCCATTTAATATGAAAGCTGACTATATGTATTGTTTTAAGGTGCAGAGTTCAGAGGTAACTTGTTAAATAATTCTACGACTGATAAATTATGGTCCGTACTGCTTACTAGATGAATTGGAGCTGAATATTTAGTCAATTTGCCTGAATTTGCCAATATCGTTTTTTTAAATTATAAATTTCTGTCCGTCGTTCTGAGCCTGTACAAATAAGTAGATGGAAAAGTTCCTCTTGATTCTAGTATAAAAGCTGCTAATCAGGATCCAACAACATTCTTTATTTCGTCTCTTTTTGCTGCTGACTGAAATGAACACTGCTATACCAGAACTAAAATCGTAACTATTAGAAAATTCAGTGTTTCTGAATCATGGGGAACATCTGTCAAAATCAAAAGTTTAATGTAATAAGAAAAAACAGTAATTGTTGAAAAATATCTAGCTGTAAGTTAATATCATACTTGATTTTGATACTGATGTTTTATAAAACCCTATATAAATATTTTGTAGTGTTCCTCTTTATCAGTCTCCTTGAAGGCCTTATTCAAATTAAACAATTGAAATAGACTTTGATTTCTGAGGACTAACAAATCTATCCCACCAACTCAAGTATTTCTCCTGAGTTCCAGCTCTGCACAGGTGAAGGACATCTAGGCTTTTTTGGATGCCACTACACTATATAGTACTATATAGCCACTTCAAAAGAATTATGTCACAAACTCACTTTACCCCGCTACTTCCCCAAATCCTTCTCCTAAAGTAAGGACTATATCTAGACAACATTTCTGCTTGTAGTAACTTATGCACAGAACAGACTACAAGAGAACAGAAGCTTGTGTGTTTTGAGAAATAAATTATATAAATTTTCTGAGAAAGCTTGTGATTTTTTTTAACCATTAAAGCAATGTGGGTTCTCAAAAGTTCATCCTCAGGTAAGAGACTGAAAAACTGTGCAGCCCACATAAAGAATAAACACTTCAAGATCCATTTCCTATGTAGACAAAAGACGAGGAAGTTCCTTTCAGAGGTCAGGTTTTAATAAACAGAAAAGTGAGTTCCTCAGAGGTCAGGATCAGATGCCACATGGAGTCTTTAAAATCGTTGCCTGTGATGATTTCAAATCTGCCATGGATCAATGTCTGCCATATTCTTTTGTGTTGTGTATGAACATGTTTCTTAAAGAAATTTTGTTTATTTCAATATATTTTAGATTGGTTGTATAGGTAAGTGGGGATATTACTTATATCTTACTTTGTAATTCACTACATTCCAGGAGCCATATCTGGACTGGAATAGCTATTCACTGAGCTGCGTGTAGTAACTGTCAGTGACTCTGGGATTGTCTCTTTTAGGTCAATAAGTGGTGATTGCAGCATCCATGTTTAATTCTCAATTTTATATGGAAAGTTTTCAGTAATTCATCAACTGTGATTAATGTTAGTTTTTTTAATCTCATTGAAAGTTAAAAACTAAACTTCTATTTCCAGTTTGTTAAAATTTCTTAAAGAATAGAAGTTAAATTTTATTTATTTTTTGTTTATCTTGCATCTGTTTCAATGACTGGATAATTTTACCTACTCTATTCTGTTAAAGTGATTAAATGCATTCATTGATACTTGGATACTAAAATAATCTTATAATTTTGGAATAGTTCCAACTTGGAATGGCATAGTAAATTTTATGTATTGCTAGATTTAATTTGCTGATTTTATGTTTAGGATTACTTTTTGTTTTTGAAGGAAACCAACCTATTTCTTATAATATGCCTGTCAAATTTTGTGCCAAGGTTATTCCTTTTTTATAAAATAAGTATTTTAGTGCCCACTTTTTATTTCTTCTCCCTGAGAGGTTTTTTGTTGGAATGGTGTTTTGTCTTATTTTGATGTTTGGACTTTCAATGTTTCTGTTAAAGCTGCCTGATTCTGGAATTTTCTTTGTGTTAAGGATTTTAATTAGAAATTTGCTTTTTGGTAAATATGGGACTACGTTACCTTCATATTTTGTGTGCATGTTAGTTATGGTAGACAAAGTTTTCAGAGTTTGTCTATTCTACCCACATTTCAAATGTATTATCATAGTTTTTTTCATAATGTATAATTTATTACTTATTTATATATTAGAGACAGAGTCTCACTCTCATCACACGAGCTGCGGTGCTCTGGAACAATCATGGCTCACTGCAGCCTTGACTTCCCAGACTCAATTGATTCTCCCACCCCAGACTTCTGAGTCGCTGGGACTACAGGCACACACCACAATGTCTGGCTAATTTTTTTTTTTTTTTTGTATTTTTAGCAGAGACAGGGTCTCCACATGTTGCCCAGGATGGTCTTGAACTTCTAGGCTCAAGCAATCCACCCACCTCAGCCTTTCAGAGTGCTGGGATTACAGGCCTGAGCCACCAAACGCAAGCTAATTTGTTTTTTAAAAATAGGATCTTTATTGTTAGTCTTTGAGTAATACTGATAATTATTATTTGTACCATCCCTCATGTGTCTTGATCTAGGTTGTTAGGAGCTGATCAATCTTTTAGTTTTTACAAAGAACCAACTATTTTGACTTTAATGGCTCTCTCTGTGGTTGTTGGATTTTATTTCACTAATTTCTGTTTTTAGTTTTATGATTTCACATCTTCAACAAAGTTGGGCTTAATTTGTGTTATTACTTTATTTTAATAGATGATTTGATCATCAATTTTTCAGCCTCCCTTTCTGCTATAACCATTTAATGAAAAAAAAGAAAAAAATTGTCCCCAAATATTTTTACATATATTTCACAGGATTTATCATATATATTTCATTTCAAAATATGTTCAAAAACTTTGATTACTTCTAAGGCTTCTAAGTTAGCTAGATTTTTGTTGTTTATTATCTACACACATAGAGATTGCTAAACTGGCTTTAAAAAATGATTTCTATCCATTTTGATTGTATAGCATGTAAGCAATCCCTGTAATTTACTATCCTTTTTAAAATGCTCTAATCACATTTGAAAGAACTATATATTCTCCAGGTGTTGGGTGCAATGTTATAAATATGTCCATTTAGTCAAGTTAGATAATTTCTGCTATTCAAATCTTCTGTCTTTGATTTGTTTTTGTATGTTCTATCAGTTACTGTAAGAGGTAAATTAAAATATCCTGTTGTGATAACGGATTTGTTCCCTGTTATATCATCTTTTGCTCTGACATTTGTAGAACTGGTATATATGTATGGCACATTCATCTATTTATCATTATAATACAATATTCATATTTTATTTCTACCAATGCTGTTTTCTTTAAATTATTCTTTAGTAATACTATAGCTACACCACCATTTCATGGCTAATTTTTTCACATATTTCTGTTTTCATTCATAGAATTTCAACTTGACATTTGAAGGCTGTCACTTCTTAGCTACATGTGTCATTTTCTTATCCACTTAGCAATAATATCAGTTGAAACATTAAGCCACTTTTTATTTAATATAGTTATTTCTCAGTTTTGATTTAAATCTGTCTTACTACGAACCATTCAGCCACTTTTTACTTAGTACAATTCTCTCTCAATTTGGCTTTAAATATATCTTACTAGCTTTTACTTTTTCAAACTATTTTAGATACTTTTTTTCTCTCTTTCACTCTCTTCCTTTGCATTTTGAAACAGTTGTTTATGGAATTATCCTCACTGTTTTCTTGTAAAGTAAATATTCTTCAAATAGTCTGTAGTTTTCTTCTACAGAATACAACATGCAGCCTTCATCTGTTAACATCTAAAACAAAGAAATACTTTTATTGTTTTCATATAAAACAAGGGCACTAGAAAACTTGAAATTTCATTCACACTCTGCTACCACATTATGAGTTATTGTTACTGTTTAATTCTCTTTGTGTTGTATACCGCATAAAACATTACTACAATAGTTGTGTTGTATAGTCACCATTTACTTTCTTTTACCCACATATTTTTCTTTTGATGTCCAGTCAGGTATTTTTCATTATGTGCTAGGTCATTTTTCATTGAATGCTAAGCACTATGTGTGAAAAAAAATATATAGAAATAATTTTGGTTATCTCTAGAAAGTACTGAAGCCCACCTTTAATTAATATAAATTGAAGATCAAAATATATTGTCTTTTTGCCAAGACTAGCTTTCTGCCACTAAAACGAATGAATTAAAGAGTGCATAAGTTCTCTAACGATAAATAAACATCACGGCCTATGACAATAGAAGGACACTCAAGGAAATCCCAGATATCACATTTTTGGTATTATGAGGCACAAAGTTTAAAATAAATATGAGTAATAATATCAAATAATAAATGGTAAAATGGAGACTTCTGCCAAAACTAGAATTTTAAAATAAACTGAACTTCTATAATTTTAGAAATAATTTGAATCATGAAGTCAAAGGTAGGTTTTATAGCAAACTATGAAAAAGGGAATACATCCCTAATATGCTTCTTCAAATCTTGCTGACAATGCATATCATATTTCATTGTCTCTCATTAACCAACTTATCTAATATTGAGATAATATAAAGTAATTTTCCATGTTCCAGTTGAGCCTGAAGAATGACAGAGTTCTACATTAGTTCCTGGCTACAATTCATGTTGCTCTACCTTTGGACTCTATAATTCCAGCATGCTGAATACTGCTGTGAGTTTCTCTAGTAGACAGAAATACTGTATGGGCTTTTGGAAATTCTCAATGAAAAAATAATAGTCCAAACATGAAAAATCAAAAGTCACGGCATCTCCTGTTCTCCGTGTAAAAAGCAGATCCTGGTTTGTGATTGGTTTTTGGTTGAAACTTTACGCCTGTCACAATACTCTAGGTGATAAAGTAACCTGAACTGCCAGTTATGATCAGTCTGTTCTCTGATCTACAGTCTATTCAGGTATAGAATTTTTTTAATATAGATATATTATATATGAACCTTTGCTCAATGATTTGGAACATCTGAAGAAACTGCACAGACAACTGCACAGACAGGTGACTCAGACTCTCAAGAAAACCCCTTCCGTTATTTCCCATTTCTTTTTCAACTTACATCTCTACCTTCATGTAGCTTTCCCCATGATCAGTTCATGGAAGAAAAAATAGTTCAGTTTACTTAATAGATGGATGTAGACAGAGTGGTTGTTACTTTGGTCCAGAAAACATAATGAAGATAAATTATATTTTCAGATTGGAATTTTGGGTGGTATATCTGATTATTCATTTGTTGCAGAAAGACAGATGCCTGTAGTAAGAATCTACATTGATCTTTGTGAAGTTTTCTCATGTGTTGGCCAGCTAGTCAGAACTTGGATAAAATAAAATAAGAAAATGAGTTACTCTGTCTACAAGGGAGAGTTATGTAGATGGACTCCTCTGAGTGTTCTCAGAGTGAAATATATTATTGTATTATATAAAAACTACCAGAAGATTTGTATTGCAAAGCAAACTATCAAAACTTAGATGAGAGATGGGGCATGGTGTCTGATCCCTGTAATCCTAGCACTTTGTGAGGCCGAGGTGTGGGGATCGCTCAAACTCAGCAAAACCCTTGTGCCGGCTAAAAAAAAAAAAAAAAAAAATTAGCCGGGCATGGTGATATGTACCTGTTGTCACAGCTACTCAGAGGCCTGAGGTGGGAATACCGCTTGATCAAGCCTGGGAGGTCCAGACTGCAGTGAGCCATAATCGTGCAGCCACTGCACTTCAGCCAGGATAACAGACCCTGTCTCAAAATTAATAATTGTAAAAAATAAAAAATATATGTATAGATATAGATATAGATATAGATGTAGACATAGATATTAGATGGGAATGAACCTGTAGCTGCACTACAGTATTTATCCAGGGTTTCCCAGTGCTTAACAGTGTTGTTCACAAAATACTAATGATCACAAGGAAAAAAGGTATCCAATCATTAGTGTGGCTTTTTACTCTGCAAGGCTGTTATAGCATCTATCACTGCTGAAGACTCAGTCTTCACACAACTGACTCTAGTGCTGAATTCCTGATTATTACATCACTGCCTGGGGAAAGTGTCTCGTCGCAACAAAGTAGGGGAAAGGATGGAGATTAGGAGATTTACCAAAACCTTTTTTCTTATTTGCTCAACATTCCCAGTCAATGTAAAACTGCAGCAACCCAATACATAATCGACCATCATACTTGTATTAATTTCCTACATGTATGTATGTTTGGGTCACTCATGTTTGGAATTAGGTTCAGCTGAATGCCTGGCAGAGGAGAGGGAATCTTGTAAAACTATTAAGCAATGATTACCTTCTTAGGCTATAGAAACTGCTATGGACACAGGAACAATGATAGTTCAGTATTATTTTCTAGTGAAAAATCAGTTGTGATGGCTAACATTTCAAGTTCACATGAAGAATGATGGCACATTGACAACATCTTATGATAGCATAATAGCTTTTGGGACATGTGGTTCCTTGTTTGGGCAAATTATCTTTTATTAGATAATAGATAAGACTGGCGCTGTGGACCAAAAGAAACAGAACATGTAGGAAATCTTTACTCTTTTTTCTCCCCATCCACACTCCACCCTTCACCTTTCCTCTACTCATTACAGTTGATGAATATGGCTCCTTGTGACTCTGCTGCTTCTGGTTTCTAAATAGGGGGCAGTGGGAGAGTTCAGCAATCTGGAATCTTGGTAGGAAATTACATGAAGGGAGTAAAAAGTGGCCAATGGCTTTTCCCTGACTCCTTCTTAGCAGGGGCACCTTAGACTTGCTGCATTCCTCAACTAAAGATAAGAGATTCATGTGAAACATTGTCTCCATCGACTACTCTACTTCTCCTTGGCCTTCAGAGCTGGTGTGCTAACAATCGCGGGGCTATTAGCCCTAGGGTATTATATTACCTCCTAAGATTTTCCTTTTGTAAATCATTATGTCTGTTTCATAAAAATTTCCCAATATGGACAGTCTATGTAGTGAAAAGAACTGTTCTTTTTTATTTCTCAACATTTCCAAGTTGTCATTTTCTTTTGTAGATAAATTGTGTTGTGCATATTTAAGGTGTTCAATATGCTTTTACAGATTATATGCAGATAGTAAAAGGGTAACTATAGTAAAGCAAATTAATGAATACATCATCTCAAATAGTTACCCATTTTATGTTTTTTTGGTATGTGTGGAAACAACAGATAAAACCTACTTATTTAGCAGGAATCTAATAAAATTATAATGCATATCATCTAGACTCCTTATATTGTACCTTAGATCTCTAATTTTGTTCATCCTACATGTCAGCTACTTTTTATCCTCTGACCTACACCTCCCCATTTGCTCCCATCCCATCCCAATCCTGCCCAGGTAGCCACTGTTCTTTTCTCTATCTTTGTATATTTGATTTCAGTTTCAGATTCCATGTATAAGTGAGAGATCATGAAATATTTTTCTTTCTGTGCCTGGCTTATTTCACTTAGCATAGTGCCCTCCAGTTTCATTCATTTTATGGCAAATGGCAACATGTCACTCTTTTTTAGGGCAGGCAGCTCTGTTCCTTATGGTTATTCAAGTAATTAGATTTATTATTTATTTATTTATTTATTTATTTATTTATTTATTTATTTTACAATATCTCACTCTGTCACCCAGGCTGGAGTGCAATGGCAACATCTCAGCTCACTGCAACCTCTGCCTCCTGGGTTCAAGCAATTCTCCTGCCTCAGCTTCGAGTGTAGCTGGGACTACAGACTTGCGCCACCATGCCCGGCTAATTGTTGTATTTTTTTTTAGTGGAGACAGAGTTTCATCATGTTGGCCAGGCTGCTCTCGAACTCCCAACCTCAAATGATCCACCCAACTCGGCCTCCCAAAGTGCTGGGATTACAGACGTGAGCCACCATGCCCGGCCAAAGTGCTTAGGCTTCTATTTTTATTTCCTGCTCATTATTCCTTAAGCCTTACCTTCCTCTGCATGCACAATGCTATGTTTGTCTAGTCTACTTTCCTGCTACCACGAAAGGATCAAAATTTCATGGAAGCTTGCCTAATGTCTTAAGACTCAGGCTAAAATGCATATATCACTTCCACTCACATTATTTTAATACAAACAAGAGCAGTTTTATGGACATGTGACCTATGCAGTGCCAAAGGAACCTACACTTAGAAGGGCCCCATACTGGAATTAATGCTCTTCTGTCACTTTTTAAAAATTCTTAATTTTTTTCTTTGGACACTTTTTGCATGCTCATGGGACAATTGAGCATGCATGTGAGCAGAGGAGATAATCACAATATATGTGTTTACTGTTTTTTGCTGTACCATTCACAGATAAATTGTGCAACATTCCATGAGCACACAATTACAATGGACCCTGGGTGGACGGGAGCTCCGCAAGATTCAGGGTAAGAGCAAGGTTAACATGTAGTTCTGAGACTGAGTAAGCGGGGACACTAAGCCCCGAGAAACTTTTCTGTTGAACCAGGACTTTCTTCATATGCAGAATGAAGGCAATGGTGTTTCAAGAAACAGGAACAACAAGCAAGTCTACCTTATCCTTTCTTACCAGTTTTACTTCCTTGTATTCGCTTACACTGAAGATGAAAGGGAAAGAAAAAAAGCAACATGTAGTTTCTTTTCATTTCAACCCTATTTTCATCAGTAAGCCAAAAATAGCATTGAGAGTATGCATGTATATCAAGAAGTGAAAAAAAAGGCAGTTGAGCTGATTTTTGTGAAGTGTTTCCACTGTTCTGATAATAATGAAGTACATTTATATGTACAGGCTGAAACATGAATTTTGTAATTTCTGTTACTCTTCATAAGCATTAAATGCCCTAATACTTACATTAAAAGCTGGACTTGAGCAAAATGAATGTAAACAGAAAAATTAATATTAATAATTAAAATTGTTATGGCTGAGTGTAGTGGCTCATGCCTGTTAACCCAGCAATTTGGGAGGCCAAGGTGAGAGGCTTGCTCGAGTCCAGGAATTGGAGACCAGCCTGGGCAACAAGGTAAGACCCTGTTTCTACAAACACAATAATAAAATAGCCAGGCATGGTGTCATGTGCCTGTGGTCCCAGCTATTTGGGAGGCTGAGGCAGGAGAATTGCTTGAGGCCAGGATGTCCAGGATGCAGTGAGCTGTTTGTGTCACTGCACTCCAGCTTTGGTGACAGAGTGAAGCCCTGTCACAAGAAATAATAATCTTTTTTAATTTTTTTAAACTTAAAAGACACTAATGAGCAAACACAAAAATAATGTGGTAAGTTGAGAGGAAGAAACAGAGATAAATGAAACTTTATAAATTATTAATAGTACCTTTAATGGAACTTTTTTTTTCCTGCTTCTTCAACACACCCTTTTCTCCATTCCCAACTCTACATATTTTCATATTACACAGAGCCTCACAAATGTGGAGTTATCCCCAAAGGAGGACATAGTCATATTATTAGAGAATGCAATGAACCCTAGGAAGATAGACTATTTGGACATGCATGTGCTCCAGAAAAAAAAAAAAAAAAATAGTAAATGAGATTTTAGTTAAGAAATAGTGGTTACTTCTTGAGCAGGGCATAAAATGAGTTTGGTAAATTCATTCTAGAAAGCTACAAGTTGTGAATCTCCGTAAGAGTCATTTTTATTTTTTTCTGAAAATTTAGAATATTAAAATTTAATATGTGGAAAGATTGGGTAACAAGCAGTTTTTAGATTGTTTATTACAAAACTGTCAAACTAATGTATTCTAATACCTCTTCCATGAGATGTGTAAAAGAAACAGGCTGTCGTAAACCGCAGGCAAGTGGTGTGCATGGGACATAATTGCACCTCCAGACTCTTTACACCATTAGCGTAGTCTTGTGTATAGGATGTAAAACGAAGAATCTTAGTAGCTGCAACTTTCCGCCTAAGTACTAAACACTGTTTTCTAATCCACATTCACATACTCCATTGAGGCAAGTACAAAAGCCATCCTAAATCAAGTGCCATGTTTTCCTTTTTATATATGTTTTCTTAAAAAAAAAAAAAAATCAGTTTTCAAATATACAAAAACATACCAAAAAATTCACTGGGTATTCACTATCAGGGTACTATTTTCCTGCTGTGTCAGTTTTTAAATAGTCTCAACTGAAAAAAGTGAAACGTAAAAAACCAAAAAAACTAAAGAAATGAATGTTTCATATAAGTGTTCACATATGCACATGTGTATTAGGTACAAACATTTCATATCTTTTAAAATAATGCATAATGTTTATCTTTGTATTAGAGTATGATTTAAATTATTATTTTTGTCTGGTCTCACGATAGATTCCAGTTCCCACAGCTTTGACATTTGTGCTCTTTGCAAACCTTTGCCCGATGTTTTTATTAACTCAATTTAATGGAACCTTTTTTATGGTGACCTTAAGAATTTAATAACTCTTCAATGCAAGGACAATACCACCTGCAGGCTCCACTGGGATTAAACTGTGGCCGTTCAATATGTCTGTTGGAACACATTAAAGAAGGGGCTGAGGGAGAAGCAGCTACACAAATCAGTTATTTCCCTCTAACCAGCAAGTACTGCTACTGTTTATGATGCTCAATCACAGACACGTGTAGAAAATGTCTGTGGTTGCTAAGGTAATAGGCAGTTCACTTGCAACTCCTTAATAATATTAATCTAACTTTGATCATGTCAGATATCCTAGCCATCTTCAATTCCAAAGTGCCTCTGCTCCTGACAGACATTCTGCATATCTTACAGATACGATCAATATGTTATTAGTCAACATCCTGACGCTAGCCCGTGAATTAATCCCTTTCTGTCAACCTAGCAGTTTCTAGTCTTTTGTAAACTCATTCCCTCAGTATGGATGGGACCTGGCTTAATCCAATTAAGATAAAATTAACTTTTCTTCCCCCATGGTACTCTCCATCTATGTTAATTCAAATCTCTGAGGACAGCTGCTCCAAGCAAATAATTTTATGCTTGACCTTTTAGGTGCAAGATTAAAGTGGTATAGATATATGCTTGGGAAGTCAATGAACTGTCTATTTTCACCCTCCTTTAGCCTTCTAATAGTGCTGGAAAAGGTTCAACTGAACACAGAGGATTGCTAAATGGCAGTGATATATTTATTTGGGTTGCAAAAAAAAAAAATCAGTTTAGGTTTGTTTAGTAAATATGGTAGCTTTGTCCTGTTGAAAGGTAAATTAATAATATGTGGTGACAGTACTATGACACTATTTAGATCTGACAAGCCAAGAATGCTTTAGCAGTCTGTAATACGCAAAGCAAATCACGGATACTCCTGGTACTTATGTGATACAATGACATTTCCTGCTGTGAAAAACACTGATTGGAAAGATTATTTCTCTTTGAGTCAAGGCATTAAAAGTAAGGTTTCTCTGTTATTTGACCAAGACAACGATTATATTAGGATAATATAGCAAGCTTCATTCCTGAGAACCTAGCATGCACAACTTTGAGGTTCAGTGACTATCAGGTTTTTAAGATTGTAGATCTAGTAATCTCCAGGCCAACATTTGAAAAGAGTTTGCCTCTTAGGCAAAATTGTTTTCATTTTCTATCCCTTCCTCTCTCTTCTAGCCTGACCCACCTCCTACTACTTAACTGCCTTTGGTCTCTAACTTCCTTTAAGACATTTAGAAAAATCATGCTTTTCTTCTCTAAATCAAACCCGTTGTATGGAGAAGATAAATGACAAGTCATTTCCACATTAATAAATAATACCTACTTATTAATACTTTGATAATTATGAATCCACACATTACATAATATTTATTGTTCTTTTGCCAGTTAGGGCAAATTGTTTATGTCAACTTTATATAGTATGTATATATATACATATACACATCCACGAATACCGCAATAGCATATATATGTATTTGATTCTCGTATGTGTATATATATGCTATAGTCGAGGATTTGGTGATGCAGTCGAGGGTTTAGTATTAAGGGACACAGGCTTATTAAGTTAATCTTGTGGTTTGAAATTATCATCTACCATCGCACATACGCATATATGACCTAGGATTGAGGGTTGGTGTTCCAGTGTGTGTGTGTGTGTATATTTTAGTCTTACCTTACTGAAATCTTTGATTGTATGATTACTTTTTTGTATAAGTAATTGTATATTGGGGTAAGTATATATATAGTCTCTTTGCAGTGTTATGAGAATAAAAGTCTTTGACCCTACAACAGAGAAGTGAAATATTGGTAAGAAAGCCGTGGAAGCATTTTTACTTGAGCAAACTCCCCTATATGGGCTTTTTTATTTTTTTTTCAATTGATTGTTGTTAGGAACAAAAATAAGAAGCAAAGGTTCTAAGAATAGGAAGCAGGAAAAAGGATCAGCTTAGACTAACAAAATACATTATTTTAAATTTGTTAGCTACACAACCTCAACATGTTTATAATCTATATGTTTATTAGGAAATGTTTTGATAAGACAGCTAACATTAAATACCATCTAGACTTCGGTAATAGAACAATGATGTATGGGTGAAATTCTCTGAACTCCCTCTAGTTGCACATTTCCCAGCTTAAATATATTATGTATTTCAATACATCACATATTTTCGTGGTCTTATCTTTTTAACTAAATTTGATAGATCTGATAAATCAGTATTTTGATTGACCAATACAGTTATTGATATGTTTACTAACTTATATTTTGGATTTCAATAATTCCATTTGGATCTTTTTTTTGGGGGGTGGTGGAGGCACTAAAATTCATTCTTTACAAACTTGTATAGAATATCTAGTGGTAGCAATCTTTTTTCACTTTTTGCCTATCTGAACTGTTAAAAATTTAACCTCGTTTCTGAAAGACAGATTTGCTGGCATACAAGTCTAGGTCAGAAGTCATTTTGTCACAGCCTATCAAATGTATTTTTATAATTTTGGCCTCTATTATCACATTAAGCTATCAGTGTCCTTTCTTCCCTTCAGAGATAATCAATGTTTTGTCTTTTTAGAAAATATCTTGTCTTTGGCCACCTACATTTCCATAATATACATTTGCTTTTATTTAATCTGTTTGGAATTCATTAGTTTGGAATTGTCTCCAAATATGAGACAATTCCTCATCTATTCTGGAATATTATTTTTCCCTTTAAATAAATCTTCTCCCCCATGTAAAGGTGTGTGTATTTTCAGTCTCCCAATTCCCTTGATTATTTTTTTGATCTCCTGTTTTTAGACACTTTTATATTTTTTAATCCATAATACGGTATGTCATTTTATTTTTCATTTTATTTTCAAAATAGTAGCTATGTTTTGTTTCTTTAAACAAAATTTGACAGACATATTTACTTTGCGTCTGCATCTGTGTCGGACATATTTTATGTTTACTGCTACTTTTCTGCTGGCCAAACATTTGTTCTTTGTGTCTTTATGTGCTTTGTGATTTTAGAGCTCATGAACTGTAGAATATATATTTTGATTGTTGTATTTAATAATAATTCTTGTATTTAACCTATTTAGACCACGGATTCACATGAGAGTCCTAAAATTAGGATTCCTCAACAAAGACATTTCCCTTTCTGTCAAACACCCCGGTTGAGATAAAATTTGTTCCTTTTGGCTGTTTTGTTTTGGTATGTCAAGTGTATTTCTATTTCATCATTGCATTTGGAATTTCATGTAAAAGCACATTTTTATTTTTCCCCGTTAGATTCCTTGCCAACTTTGCGGGGGCCCAAGACTTTACTACCTTCCATCTCTTCAATTCTATCGGACCCTCAAAGAGTTGTGATTTGTTTAAGTGTAGAATTAATCTCAGTTAACATTTTGCAACGCTGTGCTTACATCCAGATTGCCTAGAGCTTTCTGGGAAACTTAGCCAAGCCTAAATACATTGTACTAACTAATGATTAGTGTGGTCCTGTGCTAGGATTTGAGATAGACTGGGAGGCAACTTGTACCAGTTTCAGCATTGTTTATAAAATATGAACAGGCTGATAGTTCGCACTGGATTGCTGTTTTGTTCTCTTGGTGTCTGCTATTGAGCACAGTAATGCACGCTGGTTCGGGTTTTCCTCTGAGACGCAGTTTCCCCTGAGACTTGGGTTCCTCCCACTTTGTGGTGATTAATGATCTGAAGACCAAGTGTGTGTGAGTTGTGTAACTAAGGACAGACCCTGGGAGTTGTGTCTATAAGTCTTGGACCTCTGTGATGTTTGCCTTTGCCTTTTCTTCTCTGCTGCACCATATATTTTACCTTTATTAAAGCCTTATGTGCGTATACCCTGTGGAGTATCACAAGCCCTTTCAATTATCTGACCCTAAGTAATTGTTGCACAGGCATTTGGCAGATACCCTTGGGGCAAAAGCCACCTTTAAAACATATTTGCCTCTCATTCACCTTCCAAGTTTCCTACTTTCATTATTTTTAACCATTTAGAATTTCTTATTTCCTTGACATATCAGCTTTTCTTCTGAAAAAAAAAAAAAAAAAAAAACTTTGAAAATTATTTTCTTGAGCAGTTCTAGATGCTTTCAGTGGGTAGGTCATTTATGATGTGTAATATGTCACACTGCCTGGGATGAAAGCCAGTGAACGTAATGTAGAGAGACAGAAGGGAACTGTAGCTAAATAATACCACTTGTATTATCAGAGTATTAGGATTATTTTTACCAAAACAAATTGACAAATGCTGCTCTTCTTGCATAACACCACTACCATCACTACCCCACACGCATATACATAACACACACCCCTAACTTGCACTATTTATGTGTATGTATACAATTTATGTACAGAATAAATAAATCTTACAGGTTGAGGACATTCAGGATTCACTAACTTTCCAAATATTATTCTTCTCTTTGTTGCTGTTGCCGCATAGTTTATCATTTAAATATGCTTTACTTTGGCCTTAGATTCTGTAGCATACAAAATGGCAAGTAGTCATAAAAGAGATTAAGCCTTATCCATAATTTTCATCCCAAAGTAAATGAATAAATATGTCACTTTGTTTTAAACCAATAACAGGTTATAAATAAGAAAGGAAAGAAAAAATGAAGAGTACATTGGTAAGCTGGAAGAAGTCTTCTGGGAAAAAGAGGGCAGTGCCAATTCAGATACGAGTGAAGAATCCAGGGTACCAAAGACAAAATAGGTCACACGTGTTAGTTCTGGCTCAATATCCCCTGATAACCTGTGAAAACAAGTCTCATAGTTCCATCTGACATGTTTCATTGGCCAGAGTATGTCTATTTGGCAAAGATGAAGCATTAGGTATCTCGTTGCCTATGTACGTCCTACCTGTTCGGCTTCTTTTTGATTGGAACCTGCCCCTTGTTCAAGTGGTGGGTGGCAGAACCTCAGTGTATGCTCTTGCAGCTGAGCAGCTCTGAGGAGCCAGCCTCCTTCAGAAAGACCCTGAGCTTCATTTCTGAGCTTAGGAGATTTTCATTGGTTTCATTTATGGAAAACCTATAAGTAAACCTTTCCCCTGAAAAAAGATGAAAGACAATTTCACATAGAGAAATCATCCAGGGACTCAAACAAGGAGACAGCTGGAGATAGACTATTTAAAAATTTGTTCTGTTAGCTCTGATAGCTTAAAGCAAGGGTAAAAACTTCTGTGTAGAGCTCAGAGAAGGGGAAATAAAGCACAGTCTGGCAACTTCTTTTCTTTGGTCTTGCTCCCTTCTAGTTAGATATAACAGCTATTTTCTTTCTTAAGAAACATACTGCTATGAACTAAAAGAATAATAATAAACAATAATCTTTCAAGAACAGAATTAAAATTGAAAACGCCTTAACTGTCGAAATAGAAAATCTGCCAGAATATTTTGGGGATTTGGACAAGACTCAAATAATATTTTAATTTAAAATAGAATACAATTGATATGTTGTGTGTTTCCAGTTTAAGTTTATTGGTAAAACAGGCAGTTAATGATGCATATTAGTAGAGATTTAAAATAACAGCTATTTATACACTCTTATAATCTTTATAAGCCAAAAACAATAGTCATTACATAGATTTCTGTGAACTTGAAATTTGCAAGTTATTTTAATAACTTATAATTATTTTCTATTCCTTACATCCTCTACATTATATATGACCCTAAACATCAGGCACCTTTATTTTAATTTCTGTATGGAACCCAGCTGTTATTGTAGTGAACTGTAGGTATTAAAGCATTAATGAATTTTGTTGAACAAGTAATTGAATGCATGTATGCCCTCATGTATAAATACTTCCTCTAAATTCTGACCCAGTTGGGTTTTTGGTTTGTTAGTTTGTTTTGCAATTGGAGGCATGGGTGTATCAGAACATTATTGTCTTATGCCAAAATCCATTCCCATGCCTCCTATGACTGTTCTGGATCTCAAGAAAGTGCACAAGATCTTGAGGCAAAGTATTCAGATGATTCACCTACTAGTTCTGCAATGACAACTGAAGTAAGAGCTGTAGCTTTTATAAGCTCCATGTTCTTTTTCCGTCAAATTTGGGGTAGTGACTGTATATAATTCAGAGCTCTTGTGAATAATTAAATAAAAGACTTTGTGCAAAACAAGTAATGGGAGTAGCTGGCAGAAGTTAATGCTTAGTATTAAGAAATATTAGTTATTGTTATTAAAAATAGAAACCTACATTAATATATTATAAATTGAGAAAGGTCAGAAAGAACATTATCCCAGCACTCTGGGAGGCCAAAGTGGGCAGATCACAAGGTCAAGAGATCGAGACCATCCTGGCTAACATGGTGAAACCCCATCTCTACTAAAAATACAAAAATTAGCTGGACGTGGTGGCACATGCCTGTAGTCCCAGCTACTTGGGAGGCTGAGGCAGGAGAATTGCCTGCACACAGTCTGGCGACTTCTTTTCTTTGGTCTTGCTCCCTTCTAGTTAGATAAAGCGGCCATTTTCTTTCTTAAGAAACATACTGCTGTGAACTAAAATAATAATAATCTTTCAAGAACAGAATTAAAATTGAAAACATTCTGGTAATAAAGAGATACGTGAGAACCAAATTCATTCAGGGACCGAGTTATTTTTTGGAAAGTGTTTTCTGTGGTGGGAATCATATTCCCTCCCAGGAGGCGTAGGTTGCTGAGATTGCACCACTGCACCCAAGCCAGAGGAAGAGACAGAGCGAGACCCCCAAAACAAACAAACAGCATTAAAATCTGTTCTTAAAACCCGTTTCTTCAGTGGAAAAGGATATTTAATTTAATCTGTGAGAAATTCAGAAGAGCTTCTGAAAATCTAAGGAAAGCAAAGACGTATTCTGATTCCACATGTATTAAAAGAAGTGTTTATTACTTAGATTAAGGAACACAAGAAAAATAATCTTCAAAGTGCAACTTGGAGAAGAAGAACATGGTGACTAGACTGTACAGGTTAAATTATACAACAATAAAGACTTAAATGTTGTTAGTACTTGTTTCTTTTATTTAGGATTTTGAATTTATATTGATCAAGAAAATATTTGTAATTTAAAAGTGATTATAATTAAGTGATAATACACAAATATTTCATAAGTATAATTAAGTGATCATACACAAATATTTCAGTGTATTACCTATTACATATAAAATATATAAAATATTATTTATTACTGTTTTCAGTACAAGTATTGCTATTTTTAGTATAAGAAACTACTATTTTAAATGTATTTGAAAATTTAGTTCCATTTTACTTTTTGAAACAAAACATATAGGAGATCAAAGTAATAAGAAATAAAATATATAGTACTGGCCACTGATATAAGGCTGACTTTTTTTTACAGCCTTCTATAGGTCCATGTGAAATAAACACAAAGCTCTCATTCATAAAATAAGGATTGGATAATTTTTAAAATCTTATTGTTAGTTTGTTAAACAAACTTTGAGGAAATTTCCAAGATACTCTGGTTTCAGTGTCATTCTCAATGTTAAAAATAATTCTGTCAGTAAAGAGTGTTCCCTCCTTTGTGGGTGTATGTTGTATTACCATTGTCACTGTGAGTTACTGAGAAAGCCATAGGCGTATTGCTGGCAAATGTTACAATGCATATTATACATTATTTTACCTGCACAAAATACAAAACTCATTCAAATTAGAAGTAAAGGCAGCCGGATGCGGTGGCTCAGGCTTTTACTCCCAGCACTTTGGGAGGCCGAGGTGGGTGGATCACGAGGTCAGGAGATCGAGACCATCCTGGCTAACATGGTGAAACCCCATCTCTACTAAAATACAAAAAATTAGCCGGGCGTGGTGGCGGGTGCCTGTAGTCCCAGCTACTGGGGAGGCTGAGGCAGGAGAATGGCATGAACCTGGGAGGTGGAGCTTGCAGTGAGCCAAGGCGCCACTTCACTCAAGCCTGGGCAACAGAGTGAGACTCTATCTCAAAAA